>NC_044928.1:20817752-20897337 GCF_003576645.1 Ipomoea triloba
TATATATATATATATATATATATATATATATATATATATATATATATATATATATATATATATATATAATTAAACATGTTCGCAAACATTATTAAACGAACACTTAACGAGTTTGTTAGCGAACACTACTAAACGAACACAAACGAGCTTGTTCGCGAACACTTAGCAAACGAGCTTACCACTGTTCAGACTCTGTTCGTTTATTAACCGAGCTCTAAAGTTTGTTTGTTAATGTTCGTTTACCTTAATAAACGAACATAAACGTACGGTTACCGAGCTCGAACACGAGTAGTTTGTCGAAAGCTCTATTCGCTAACAGCCCTAGTTACAATATTACGCAAACCTTAATAGTATAGGATGTTTTGGGAGGAAAGTTAAAATGGAGGATTTTGTTTTTATTAATAGTATAGATTGCATTGCAGGGAAGTATATATATATATATATATATATATGTATGTATTATTAGGGATTAGTAATTTTGATATAGAACTGTATTATGAATATGAAAGTAAAAAAAAAATATTTTATTATGAATTCTATTACAACATTTTAATTTACAATTGTAATACGAATAAAAATTGTATTACCATATTTTACAAAGTATACGAGTATTTTGGGTGAAAAGCTAAAATTGAAGATTTTGTTTTTATTAATAGTATAAATTCTATATTCATGCATTGTGCATATAACAAATGGACTTTTACCACAACCATGTCATATATTTCAAAATTTGCCAATGAACATGGTATTATATTATAATATGAAAGTAATCCTAGGAAAATAAACTATGTATGGTGTGAGACCCATCAACAGCATTATATATATACATAGCTTTTGCTTAATATTGTAGCTTCAACTTCTTCATTTACAGCAGCGCATCTATTCAGCCTTCTTTTCTGTGATGTTACTCGCAATTTTGCTGAGGTCTCCGGCATCTAGCGTTCGGAAATTGTGCCGCAGCTTATCAAATATCATGTCCATAACGCTGTCGATTGTTTCATCGTACCTTTCATAAAGCACCGGGAGCGTGTGGGCAGCAACAAAACCTTCAACATTTGACAACTTAGAAATATGACAAAGTGGATGTAAACATGCATTATAGAATCGCAAATGTTCTTGTTTATGATAATTTTTTCTGAAAAGGGTCAAATAAGCTCTGAATTTTACCAGAAACGTTAATTAAACCTCTCAACATGTTATTTTGGTAAATTGAAACCCAAAAACCGGCTAGTGACCTGTAATCATAATAATAAGTCACTATTTGGCCAATTTGGACCCTATTTCCGACATCAAAGAGACTCACGATTGAAAGCCGGCGAACTATTGTTGGTCGCCTTCTCACCCAGTGGTCTCATTCTCAATGGAGAAGGTGACCACTAGGTGGAGAAGACGACGTTGAAGTTGGCCGGAGGGTTACTAGAACCTTGGTGGCCTGTTATCGCAGTTCACTAATAGGTTTATGGGTTTCAATGCATCAAAATAACATGCTTATGAGTTTAATTGTACCTTTAAAAAGTTTAGTCGTTTAATTGACTTTTCTGATAAAGTTTAGGAGCTTATTTAACCATTTTCCCTAAATATTTTAGACTTAATAATTTAAGCACAATGCCAATCACCAACCTCCAACTATGGCCAAAACAACAAACTACGTAGATTATATGGTATGTGTCTGTTACAAAGATTACAAAGTAATCGGTTTTGTTTCTTACCAATGTATGCAACTGTGATAAAGTTGCACCAGCTTCCGATCACAGCAGTAGCCCACAAGCTTGCTACAACCTGGAATGAGTCCCAATGCAAGACTTCAGTTATTGCTAAAAAGACAACCTCTGCTAATTAGTATTCTTGTTTGTTGCCAACAGATTTATGATTTCAAGAAGGTGAAAACTGTGAATAAAAGTTGGGAATAGAAGACGAAGGCACTTAAGATGCATAGAGAATGGAGAGAGTAGAATTGAAACATACAAGTAGGCACTGCTTCATATTCCCACTACAGGAAATGTCTTGAAGGAAGCCCAAACCGCGATTTATCTCACCGCCTATTGACTTGGCAATGTTGACGAATACATGGTCAGGTATGACGATACGGGGGAGTTTAATTGGGGTGCTGTTGCAAGTGTAAACTCATCACTTCCTAAACTGTTAAAACTATAAAAGCTAATGCAGGAGTTACCCGAAATGGGAATAGTGTAGATTGCAAACATACCTGCTGAACTTTTCGATAGCATTTACCCAGAGAAATTGCCCGAGCATCAGCATAACAATCGCAAAGCAAATGAGAGTAAGTAAATGGTAGTTGAGCCACTCAAACAGAAGCCATATGATGGTAGCACTACCCAAAACACTGCCCGAGATTGTCTTGTTTCTCCACAGCATTACATCAGCAGCTGCATTCAAGTGAATACAATATTATATGAGCAAAAATATGGCATGGATTAGGAAAGGATCAAAGGAATATGTAAATAGCAGTCCCTACATTTGCCTCCTCCGAGAATATTATGTACTGGTTTCTCACGCCCAAACAGTTTATTGTGTTTAACTGAATTTTCCTCTTCAGGGGAGGATACCGATTTTTGCTTTGATGCGCCATCGGCAATTGAACTCACCATGTTGCGCACGGATGCTTTTCCCTCAGGCATCTCTCCTATTTTCAAATATATAAACAGAGAGAACATTCATCAAAAACCATAACTGGCCTGGGAACACACACCATTAGCATCTTGATAGTCCAAGATTTAATTTGTATCAACCTTAGTACAAGACATCATGGGATGGGAAACTATAGCATCAACAGAAACGGGAAATTGACTGAAATGGTAAAATAAGACGAGGAACAGACCAAAATGATGAGTAACTTTTAAAACTTGGACAATATAAGGAAAAACTCGTTTGCGATTTGAGTTTCTCAAATTTTCAAAATCCTTTTTTTTTTCGCTGAAATTTGTCAAAAGTTATATAAGAAATGCAAGTATAAATACGAACGAGTGCGTTTCTCGTATTAAATGAGAAACGACTTCACAACTTGCGTTTCTCGCAAAGTGCGACTTTCTCTTAACAAAGGCCAAGAAATTTGAAAGTCTAAGTATGTAATTGTAAAGGGTGCGGATGTATTCACACTTTTTACAAAGGAATGTGTTCCCACCTGAACCTTCCCCTATATAATATATATATATATATATATATATATATATATATATATATATATATATATATAGGTGTAATTAAGACAATACAGAAACAATGAACTTTCCACCTTGCATATAACTATTAAAGGGGGCAGCAGATTAAGAAATATACATTGCAGGTAGATAAAAACAAACAAAAGATTAATGCCATAGCCATAAAATTTGGAATGTGAAAAGGAGTTGGGGAATTTTTACAAACAATATCTCAAAGGAAAGGATATGGCTGAAACAATTCTATAAAATGCATAAACAAACAATAAACAAAACTCCAATAGCTTTACCCAAATTGAAGCACTAACTGCAACTTTCATTTCAATCTCTCATTTCCAAGGCTCAAACTTTGGAATAATCAAAACCATTTTTATTGGAGAAATAAACACGTAGCATTAGAGAGAAAACTCGATCAAACGCCCCAAATAACAACAAATGCAGACACAAACTCTTAGGCTTTATGAAGAAATGCATAAGTTTGAAGAACCATATATATAATATATACATATGCACAAACGCATACAGAGATCACGTTTCTCGCATTAACTGCATTGCGAAACGGGTACATTAAATCAAACGAACCCGGAAAAGCAAAATGGAGCAAGCAGAAACTAACCAGATAAAAAGGGTATTGCAAATTTTTGCTTCGGTTCTGGAGATGAATTTCTGCTTCTTTTGGGGAAAAGAAGGAAGCGCTGAAGGGAAAGGGATTCAAATGATTGATAGGATTTGAGTTTGAGATATCAAATTAAAAGGTAAAACAAATAGGCATCGTGGGGTCAATGGATCTTTGAATATGCGTACCACACATGCATATCAAAATATGCACAAAGATCGCTGCATTCATTTCAATGTCGTATTCTCATTTTTGTTCTGTTCATTGTTTGTTTGACTTCTCATTTTGGCCTCCGCTAAAAGCTTTGTACGTGAAGATTGTTTCAAACTATTTACTATATTATTTAATATTAGGAAAAATAGTTGTTTTGTGCGGTTTTTTTTTTTTTTTTAAACACTTATTAATTTTTTGTAATATAGTATGTGTTTTATACTTTTTCAATCATTTCCTGCTTAGAGAATTAATGCCCCATCACTTGAGTTTGATCATGTGATCACTCATTTAAAATGGAAATATAGGTGCCTTTAATTATAAATAAATAAATAAATATTATATATATATATATATATATATATATATATATATATATATATATATATATATATATATATATAGGATCGCGTTCAAATGCGTACTGGCCGCCCAAGAGAGAAATGCGGACGAATCACAGCGCGCTACGTGTCCGGAATGTAGTTGCACCTAACGTTATAACTAGGTGCACGTTATGTGAGGTGCACATGCACCCCAGGTGTATAAATGTTAACAAGCTAAATTACTTGCACCTGCAAGTGAAAATAGGTGCACACGTGCAAGTAAAATGTATTACAAGTGCAAGTAAATTGTACAATGAGCATCAATACTAAGTGCACCTAATGTTATAACTAGGTGCACCTACTGTTATAACTAGGTGCACATAGGTGCACCCAGGTGTATAAATGTTAACAAGGTAAATTACTTGCGCCTGCAAGTGAAAATAGGTGCACACGTGCAAATAAAATGTATTACAAGTGCAAGTAAAATGTATTACAAGTGCAAGTAAATTGTACAATGAGCATCAATACTAAGTGCACCTAATGTTATAACTAGGTGCACCTAATGCTATAACTAGGTGCGCATAGCTTGCAACCAGGTGTATGAATGGTAACAAAGTAAATTACTTGCACAAGTGCAAGTAAAATGTATTGTAGATGCAAGTAAAATGTATTACAGGTGCAAGTGAATTGTACAGTGAGCATCAATACTAAGTGCACCTAATGTTATAACTAGGTGCAACCTATGTTATAACTAGGTGCACCTAGGTTGCAACCAGGTACATGAATATTAACAAGGTAAATTACTTGCATTTGTAAGCGAAAGTATTTGCGAAAATAGGTGCATGAATATTAATAAGGTAAATTACTTGCACCTGTAAGTGAAAATAGGTGCAAAAATATGTGCACTTGTAAGTGAAACTAGGTGCACTTGTAAGTGAAACTTGGTGCACTTGTAAGTGAAACTTGGTGCACTTATAAGTGAAAGTAGGTGCACCAAAGTTCCAGTTATTTATGAAAATGCCACCGCGTCATTTTTTTAAAATTGCATCTGATTCGTTGATCTGGACGCGTGGACGGCTGTGAAGCGTTCTCATTTCGTACCTAGGCGGCAGTTCACATGGGAGTGATATATATATATATATATATATATATATATATATATATATATATATATATATATATATATATATATATATGTTCCCGTGCAGTGGGCTACCTTAGGTGAGAATGTACTGTTAGATTTGAAACTGCAGTATCAGTCATGATCATGGTCCACAATGGTCGTTATACCGTGGACCATGGATCATGGCTGATACTGCAGTTGTGTAGAAAAGGAATTGCAGTTGCGCGGAACAGAGACCATTTCATTCGTCTGGAGCTGCAGTTATGTTTAACGGATACTACAGTTGTGTTGAACGGAAGAACGGCCTCTGTTCTGCGCAACTACAGTTTCCTTTTAACACAACTGCAGTACCTTTTCAACACAACTACAGTATCCGTTCAACGCAACTGCAGTACCAGCCATGACCATGGTCCACAGTATAATCTGCGTCCCTAGGTACCTAACGATTTTTTCAACCTTGATAAAGACTAAACTAATTAACTAATTCCACTTTTAATTCTTGAGTTAGGCTGTAACAATAAATTTAGTCATTGTGTTATAGGTGATATCACTTTTAGTCCCTAAGTTGTTAGTAAAGCGGCATATTTGATCATTTTATTGATGTTTCTGTTAAAATTTGTTGTTACTTTTTAGAAATTTAAATTTACTAGAGTTAAATCAGTTAATAGCTAGTAAAATTTTATATCATACTCTTTTTGTACCATTTTATATGTTTCATTTAGTTAACTAGACTTGACTGAAATTACTTACAATTTAAAATTTTATAATATTAAGTATAACATTAATATAAAAATTTTATATTTTTAGAAATTATATTAACAAATATTATTAAACACAAAAAAGGTTAAATTTAAAAACAATAAGATAATACTAAAAGAATCAGCAAAAAAAGAAAAAAGAAAAAAGAATCTCAATAAATAATAAACATAATAAATAAAAGAGCAAATTGCCATTTTGGTCCACTGACTATAGGGGTCCTATTAATTGCAGTCCACGACTTTTAAAAGTGTTAATTGCATACCATGACTTTTCAATTTGTATCAATTTTGGTCGCTCCGGCCAAATTACCGGCCAAATTCGCCGTAAAATCTCAAACCCCAAAATAATGAAGGGTATTTTAGTAATTTCACCTGTCTGGTCTTCTTCTCCGGTCAAACTTCGTTCTGGTCCTCCGGCGGCGGCTGTAAGCTTCTTCTTCGGAAGCTTCTTCAGCCGTAAGCTTCTTCTTCGGCCTTAAGTTTCCATTGTTTCCACTATAGTGGGTAGTGAGTGTGTATATATATATATATTATTTTTATTTTTTTTCAATAAATGGTGTCTAAGATCAAGAAGGTAGGGACTTGGGGTACATGTAGAAAGATTATCACCAAATCTGAATTTGGGTTCTGTAAATGAAGAAGACAGCACAACTAAATCCCAAACCTAACTTAGGCATCTCAGAAAATTAAAGTATTTTGGATTCTGTAAGTCTGAACTTACAGTAAAGGAAGAACCCAAGAAAGCATTTTTCAGATATACGCGGTTTTGCCCGCGGTTTGCTTAGCAAGGTGGGGATCTATCTTCGTCGTTGCTGGACGCGCCTATGGTTTGATTGGCCCTTTGCCTCTCGTACTCGCGGAACTTATGAAGATACCTGGTCATGGCCTCCGCGTAGACTTATTTGATGCAGGTGACGCAGGGAGGGTGGGCAAAGCTTGTAAGCTTCTTCTTCGGAAGCAGCGGTCGGCCGGAAAAAAATGAAGAAAGCCCAGGAACCTCGCCGGAAAAAATGAAAAAAGTCCAGGAACCTCGTCGGAGAACAGTGGAACATCCGGAGAAGAAGGAAGAGGTGTGAAATTCCTAAAATACCCCTCATTATTTTAGGGTTTAGGACTTTCCGGCGAATTTGGCCGGCAATTTGACCGGAGTGACCAAAATTGATAAAAATTGAATAGTTATGGTATGGAATTAACAGTTTTGAAAGTCGTGGTCTACAATTAATAGGACCCCTATAGTCAGTAGACTAAAATGACAATTTGCTCTAAATAAAATGTGTCAGATGAAGTATTTACCTTCTTCTATGCACCCAAATCACACTCAAACTCCATGACTAGTGGTTAAAAAATGTAAATAACTGACTTCCATTAAATTATTATTCTTTTTAAATCAATGTAATAGAAGTGAATGATATACCTTTCTAATTAGGGATAATAATTTTCAAATCCACACCGTGAATATTCATGCAAATTCACCTCGGTATGAATTGAAGTTTTTCTTAGAGGTGATGGTAGGTGGTGGGTCAAGTTGAATTTGAATTTTATTAACAAAATCTACTTAGAACCCTACCCGACTCACCACGTGTGTGTGTATATATATGTGTGTGTGTGTGTGTGTGTGTATATATATATATATATATATATATATAGAGTAAATGGTCACTTTGGTCCACTGACTATAGGGCTCCTGTTAATTGCGATCCACGACTTTCAAAAGTGTTAATTGAATACTTTGACTATTCAATTTTTATCAATTTTGGTCACTCCGGCCAAATTGGCGGTCAAATTTCGCCGGAAAAACTTAACTACCCAATTAATGCTTAATCTGAGGGGAAAATTCGTATTTTTAATTGTGTCTGATTTAACCAGAACCAGACCCGGTTAGGAGAAATTTGGCCGCCAATTTGGTCAGAGTGATCAAAATTGATAAAAATTGAATAGTCAAGATATTCAATTAACACTTTTGAAAGTCGTAGATGACAATTAATAGGACCCCTATAGTCAGTGGATCAAAATGACAATTTACTCTATATATATATTAGTCTTTTCTATAAGCAATGCGCAAAAACATATGTTCAATATTTATATTTAAAAAAATAACTAACAAATTTTTATTAATTAAAATCTAAATGAAAAAATTATTTATTATATTAATCTACTATATAATGTCTACAAATATTATTATTATTATTAAAGAATACTAGAAAAGATATAGTGGATGCATTTGTATGATAACGTTAATGAAAAAGATGCTTGCATGGGTAGCTCAATTGGGTGAAGTCACCAGCAGTAAGCAAAGGTAGGGGCACGAGGGGCCCTTAGGGTTAGGACTAGAGGTGGAAGCCGGCCGGCAGGGCGGAACTCGCCAAAACCTGTCATAAGCCCGTGGGCCGCTAAATTTCAAATTTAAATAAAAATTAATATAAAAAAGTAATAAGTGTATATTAAAATA
Source organism: Ipomoea triloba (assembly GCF_003576645.1). Classification (NCBI taxonomy): domain Eukaryota; kingdom Viridiplantae; phylum Streptophyta; class Magnoliopsida; order Solanales; family Convolvulaceae; genus Ipomoea; species Ipomoea triloba. The sequence goes on from NC_044928.1 coordinate 20,826,408, forward strand.
ACTAATAAATAATCAATTATATAATATGTTAATCCATAAGTCAAATAACAAATAATTTATACAATATATAGCTTGGCGGGTTCCTGCCGGCCTGCCAAGCTCGGGGGTGGGTTAAAAAGTTTGTCAAAATATGAGCTCAAAATATCAAAGTCCGTCCTGCTATTTTTACGGGATGGGACAGCTCGCGGGGTGGGTTAAAAAGTTTGTCAAAATACGAGCTCAAAATATCAAAGTCCGTCCTGCTATTTTTACGGGACGGGACAGCTCGCGGGGTGGTTAAAAAGTTTGTCAAAATACGAGCTCAAAATATCAAAGTCCGTCCTGCTATTTCTACGGGACGGGACGGGTTAAATCCGTTTTGACGGCTTTAGTTGGGACTAAAGTTATAACAGTAAAAGTATTTTTGTAAAAAAATTGTATAATACAATTCTAAATACACAATGTATAGAATGATTAACATTAAAACATTGACATAAACTAAAGATAAAAGTTTGATAATATAATCTTATATGTAAAATTCCTAATGTGCTAATGCTGAAACTTGAAATGAATTAATCAAATCCCTAGTTTGAGAGTGTATGTAGCCGACGCCTCACGCGGTCACGCCCGACTCTCTCTGTCTCTCACTCTCCGTTCTCACCACTGACCACTTCTCCGTCTTCTCCACCAGACCGCCGAGACTGTCGTCTGCTCCAGTGCGGCAGACCGCCGAGATCGGCAGTGCTGAACACTGCTCCAGTGCGGCGTCCGTCTTCTCCGTCGTCTGCTTTGTGCTCCACCGCCGGCCTGCCACCAAGTCTGCTTTGAAGTTCCAGGTCTGTTTTTTTTTTTTTTTTTTTTTTTTTTTTTTTAATAAATATTTCCAAGAGTATTAATACTGCCTTGTTAACCAATTTTGTTGTCTGAAATATTTTTTTTCTTGTTAATAATAAAATTTTATTTTTTAAAGTTATCACTTTCCAGTGTGTAGTTTAAATGTTTTCTTTTTTTGAGGAATAGTTTAAATGTTTTCTATGTTCTGTTTCTATAGTTTTATGTTTTAAATGATTTTTCTTTTCTTTTTCGTGGCCAGAAGAGCAAGGTAGAAAAATTATAATGTGTTAGGTGATAGATGTAGCCTCACGGATCCATTTCGACTCACTCCGACCCATTACTATCTGTATTTCTAACTGCTAAAATAGTGAAGCGCTATTTTAGAGAAAAAAAGAGTGGTAAAATTTAATTAGTAGTCAATTTTAACTAATATTTCTAAAAATATTTTTTTTTTGATTTATTAACGGAAGGGAAGGAATAAAATGATGACGACAATCATTGAGATTAAAATTCACTATTAAACTGAAAGTATAATTTTTCATATTTTAAATGAGATATAATTTAAAATTTAAAATTTAAAATTTAAAAATGAATAACAGGATTAAGTTGAACAAAATTAGGCAAAACTATTGAACTTGGAAAAGGAAAACAAAAAACAAAATAGACAATGATGCTTAGCATTGGGACCAAAATCCCAAATTAACATTTGACTATACCTTTAAACACAGGAATTTGACGACGCCGTTTTACCATCATACTTTGCAGAGCCCATCAGAAATCGAAGGGAACTGAAGAAAAAAAGCACCGTATTGTTCAAAGCCGATCCAATCGGCGATTGATGCCATGGCGAAAACCGATCCTACCGAGCCGAAGCCTCGACCTATCATCCGCATCGGCCTTCTTCTTGTTTCTCACAGCCTCCTCGTTAGGTTATCTTTCTCTCACTATATTTGTACTTATACACGCACTTTTTTCTGTCATATAACTGGAAGTATCGACTTAATTAACACTAAAATATGCACCAATGTTTTGAAACGGAGACTGATCAATGCTTCATATCCGTATGGATTCAGTGTTGTGTGCTGTACAGCAGGGGTTTTGGCGCTATTGCTCTTACCAGTTCTCGCTAAGAACACTTACATTTCCGAAAATGCGCTCATGCCTGGTTAGTTGCGGTTGTTAATTCTGCAGTATTTTCCGTCAAGCTTGTAAGTTTCAATCTCTTGCTCTAATAGATTTTAAGTCCTTTGTCTTGATTGTTATTCTGTAGGTTCTGCTAGTCCAATGCTTTCACATGATGATGTTTCACAGGCCAGTAGATTTGTGAACAATATACTCAGCTCCAATTTAGGATCAGCTGGCTCAGGCATGTATGTGCTTATTCTCTATTTGTTTAATCTTCCTATCATGCTGCTTTGTCTGATGAATAGACTTCATATTTATTTTAGTTAATCTCACTTGATGTAAGTGAGCAAAATTACTTTGGAAATTCAAATTTCTCATCGGTATTCAGTGTTCAGAATGAAAATTTTTAATTTCACTTTACTTGGATGAAATCGCATTATCTTGCCTGCCACAAAAAAGTTATTATGTAATTACAAATGAACATTTGAGATTTTGAGGTTTTACTACTTTCATAGTTTCATGTTTCATCTCCATTACTGGTTTCTTTATGTATGTAAATTAAATTGCCCCAATTTACTGGCGACAGAGGAATTCCAGGAATAATAGCACAACACATTAAGGATTTGGGTGGCGAAGTAAATTTTCACAAATTCCAGCCTCAAGTGGATAAGTTTCAGCCGTTACGTTTCTTTTCTAGTCCTGATCCTGAAATAGTTCAAGAGAACTACAGCTGTTCAACATATGGCATCAATACAGTTGGAATAATTAGAGCTCCACGTGGTGATGGAAAGGAAGCTATTGTACTGGTGACGCCTTATAATTCTATGAAGGTCACTGCAGGCGAGGCTTTATCTCTAGGCATTGGATACTCAGTTTTCTCTCTGCTTACTCGAGTCACTTGGTTAGCAAAAGATATTATATGGCTTGCTGCGGATTCCCAGCTTGGGGATTATGCTGCAGTTGCTTCGTGGCTAAGAGACTATCATACACCATCTTTTGGTGATCTGGGGAAGCGACATTCTGAGATGTGTTATCAAAGAAGTTTGTTTGAGTCAAGTACAAACAAAATGACAGGAAAAGAAGCTTTTGATGGTTTCCGACGTGCTGGCACGATGGCAGCTGCTCTTGTCATTAAGTTTGCTGATGCCAGTGAAGAAGTGGAAAAAGATGCCCTTTACATATATCCTGAAGCATCCAATGGGCAGATGCCAAACTTAGACCTGATCAATATTGTGAACTATTTGGCAGTACATGGGCAAGGTTTTCGGGTGAAGGTTGAGAAATTGTGGTCATTGCTTGACTCTGGGTGGCTGAAAAGCTTAGGCAAATTAATTGAGTCACTGGGCAAAGTGGCTAAAACTTTGAACCCTCAATGGAACTTTGCTATTCCTGTTGCAGAATATGTTGAAGGCACTGCTACACTTGCTAGTTCGCTGTACAGCCAGGTATTGAGCTTAAACCAAATCCACCAAGAGAAATTAAAAAAAAATATTAAAAAATAAAAATATAAGAGAATACCAGCAAAGCAGACATGTTTGCGACTTTCCATCCAAATCTTCTGTTGGTTGGTATGAAAGAGGAGGTTTTGTAAGAAAAAGGAATTTATTTGGCAATTATGCATTTGACTCTACATACTCATGAATGTTGAGTTTCAACTTTTGTGATCGGTCATTCTGTTTCAGGCATTAGGAATTCCTACAGGACCTCATGGTGCTTTTCGTGATTTTCAAGTGGACGCAATTACTATGAAAGTCTCTCCCAAACATTCAAGTTATGAAGTTCGTCAAAATGAGTTACTTTTGCGAGGTGGCAGGTAAATATCAGATTTAATTTTTGTTTGTTTGTGTGTGTGTGGGTACAAATTGGTAGCAGGGTGTGTTGGGATTGGAAAGAACTAGTGCATTCTTTTTGTATTTCTTGTACTCTTGTCAATAGAATTCAAATTTACCCTTTGTTTATAATTACAGGTTGGTTGAAGGAGTCATTCGATGTGTTAATAATCTGCTTGAGAAGTTTCACCAATCTTTTTTTCTATACCTCCTAACTTCTCCAAATAGATTTGTGTCAGTTGGAGTCTACATGATTGCTTTTGCATTGCTCATCTCTCCCCTACCATTGGTTGCTGCATCTCTTTTTATTAATGCTGGTAAATTGGATTCTAATGTGGAGAAGACCGGACTTGTATCTTTACCGGCTTCTGCAAATGAAACTGCCTTCACTTTTAAATCTTGGAAATGGCTTAATGCAGCAAAGACAGTGTTTGTTGTCCATTTATGGGGTGCCATCGTAACACTACTTCCACAATTTTTTCCCGTATTACCAGATTCATCGATCCCAACCAAGCTTTTAATCTGGGTTTCACTTTCGCTGGTCAGCCTCTTGATCTTGCAAGTTATAATTGGCTCCTCCGTTTCATTTACCCACGATAATCAGGCTCAAAGGACTGAATGGGCTCTATTGAAATCAGTGACAATTGCTGCAGCCTTCATTGGACTGTGCCTTATGTCAGTCATAAACTTTGCAACTGCAGAAATTGGAGCAGTGATACTAGTCCCAATGTGTTTGATGGCTAGACCTTTAAGGCTCGATGCCAGAGCTAAGACTTTGAAGGCATTTACCAGGGCAGCTTGTAATCTCTTCTTGTTGTTGCTGGGTTTTCCTCCAGTTGCCTTCATCGTTTTCAAAGGTTTGTTGGAAGGATTTAACAATCTTGTAGTTAGTGACTTGTGGAACTGGGTTGAGTCCCTTTGGATGTGGGGCAGTGCGACATACATTTATATATGCATGGTTCACATACCATGCTGGGTTTTGTGCATTCGTACATTACTGCATAATTTCTGATCCATTCCCAGGTTCCTCCATCTGCATTGGTGTGGTGTACTAGCGAAAGAATGGCTTTAGTTTTCCAGGTATCCAAGTTTTGTTAGATTGCAAATGGCCTATTAGAATTCTGTCAACTAGAAATGGCCCTTTTGTTGGACTGATATTCAGGTTAGTTTATGAGTTTGTGTTATAGATGTATCAAGTTTGATTTGATTTCAGTTTGGAATATTTTCTTGTTTCACTGTTAGGTAATGTTTGGTTCAAATTATATATGATAATTAGGATAGTGCATGTAACCATGGTTATCTTATATAGTCTCTTACTCTCTTTTGGTTCAAGTTGCTCATGAAATGCAAATGCAGAGTATTATCTTATGTGACATGATAACCTTCACAGGATAACCTTCTAAGAATTAACGTGAGATTATAAGAAGAGCTAACATTTAAAATAGTCATTCGATTATGCCATAATTCTTAAAATAATCTTCCACTATCAATTCACAATTTTTTTTTTTTACTATGGTTATCTTATACATCTTTTGGTTCAAGTTGCTCATGAAATGTAATGCAGAGTATTATCATAGGTAACATAATTTTTAGAAGTCATTTGATTATGCCATAATTTTTAAGTTTACTCTTTGAATTAGGCACTCAAAATTCATGTTTTCCGCACTATCATAAATTGTGCATCCTTTTCTGTTATTAATATTATTTCTAATATATATATGAGATTAAATGCGAAGGAGCTCTCAAGTAAAAAATAGGGTTTAAATCTCAGCAATTGATGTAGTTCAAATCAACAATCCAGAATTGAAAAAAAAAAAAATTAAAAAAGGTGGTGGTATTATAGTAATTTTGTGTAAGTTTAGATATTCTTTGTCTTTGCATTATTTCACTTCTTTGACTGCATCATTTTCCTTCTTCAAGTGCATATGTTTATCTCTTTAAGTGTATATTTTTTATTGCAACAAATTAAAACAATTTGAGCTAAACGACACCAATGATCTTACAAATTAAGGAGAGACGACTACCTTAAAGTTCTACAACATATATTAAGGTTGAAAGTAGATATAGAGTGTATAAAAGAAAGGGAACTGACCAAACTCCTCGCATGGGAAGCTGATGGGGTTGTGATAGCTTTGAGGCCATTATACGGGGGAAGAGAAGTCGTCATGTTGGCTGCCATTTTCCTTAATTACAAACAAAACCTCTGATGAATGAATGTTGAGTGGGTGCATAACATTGAAGTGCACATTTTTCCTTCTTCGAATGCATATTTCCCATTCTTCAAATGCATATATGTTTGTCTCTTTGTGTGCATAGTTTTTCTTCAAGTGCATATTTATTTTATTAGCTTCTCAAAAGATGGGTGCATTATTTTCCTTCTTCAAGTGCATATGTTTGTCTTTTTGAATGCATATTGTTCATTATATTCATTTAGTGGCTCATTCATTGAATTATATTCAAATATCCATTTCTTGAAAAATTCTACGACGCTGATTGGCATTGAGTGCAATTTTAAAAAAATTTAAAGGAATTTTTAGGTTTATATCAAGTGCATAACTTTAAAATTTATGGTGCATAACTTTAAACCTTATTGTGCATAACTTTGCACCTTTGGGATGCATAACTTTGAAACTTCAAGTGCATAACTTTAAAACTTTGTGTGCATAACTTTGAAATTTCAAGTGTATAACTTTGAACCATTTAAGTGCATAACTTTAAAATTTCAGGTGCATAACTTTGAACCTTCAGGTGTATAATCTTGAACATTCAATTAGACAATCTTTATTATCATTTGGAATATTAGCAGTGCTAGCTGGGTCTTTTCCTTGCCTTGAGTAATTAATTTTCGATTGTTGTACGAAGTTAGAGGAGGTGCATGCCTTAACTTGTTGCACGAAAACGTGAAATTCATACGGCCATGCATTCATATTCAAAGCCAAAAGAAAAATAATAAAAAAGTTTAGTTTATGAAAAGTGCTAAGACAATTATAAATAATAGATAATGAAGGTAACTTTTTTTTTTTTTAAATGTTACATACAAAGATTTAATACTATAAAATTCCTTTTTACATGAAAATGACCAAGAGCATTACAATAAAATAATTATTATGACATAAAGATAAGCCTTAATCTTTTAGAAGTAATTTTATAACATAATATAATTTCACATTTTAACATTCTTTGAATCAAACAGTTAAAAGAAGAGAATTTGATTTGGCAAAAAGAAGTCTTTGACCAAAGCTTCTTCCTTTCAAAAAAAAAAAAAACAAAACAAAACAAAAAAAACAAAAAAAAAAAGACAAAAAACAAAAAACCTAAGCTTCTTTTTCTCCTTTCACTTTTATGATATTCCCACAATTTCCCTTTTGTCCAAAACAATTTAAATGAACCATAAAGAAGGTTTCTTAGTCAAAGTTAGGAGTTTGAGTTGAAAAAACATAGGAGAATATGATTCCTTAGGTTACCTCATACCATAACTTGAAGAATCAATTAATGATGACTTTTTCAAAAGCTGCCCCTTTTTCAATTCCCCTCTAATCTTATTTCTAAAGTCTATTTAACCCATTTTTTGTATTTTAAAAAAAAAAAAAAGTTTAAAATAGCTTGTGATTAACACATACACACTAATTAATCCTTAAAATACTTTTCTTGTGAGTGTAGAGTTTAATTTCACTTTTGGTCTCTCACTTATTCTATTTTTAATTACTTTTAATCTTTAACTTCAAAATTAGTATTTGATACCACCTGAATTTGAAAAATTTTCTCCTTTAATCCTAGTTTAGCCATTAGAGAAACCTCATTTGTTTAATTTTTTCTTTGGTTTTTATAGGTACACGTAAGAAAGAGAGAGGAGAGAGAAGAGGGAAAAGGAGGAAAAAATTCTGATAACAAAAGTAAAAAAAAGGGGGTAATTTACGAGCTTGCTGGGCGCAACCGCGCAACAGCTGCTACCCACACGCGATTTGCACAATGCCTTTCCCCTTCTCCCCAATAAATGAACGCCACAAAAAATTGTGATTTGCAAGAAAAAAACCCTCCAAAAAATCATACTTCCCATTTGTTTAAAAACCAGCCAATGATTTTTTTTTCTTACAAAAATCTCTCAAAAAATTACAAATGTGGTTGCTCTTAAGGTACCAAAATTGGTACAAAATCTAGTCCTTGAAGAGTTACAAGTAGCAAGTTTTCAAAGTTAGATAGTAGCCAAAGACCTTGTGGTCAAGCGGCATGAAGTGACTCTTCTAAATGGGAGGTCATAGGTTCTCGCCTCAGTGGGCGATATTGACTCGTTGAGCTTCAGTAAATTATGAATAGATATTCGTCATATTACATGTAACAAGGTTAATAGTACTCAAATCTAAATCTAATAATTTTTTTAAATTTGTTTTAATTTTTATACAGTTGATAGGTTGGGGTCAAATGTTTGACATCCTAACCTAAAGTCAAAGGTCGATGTTAAAAAATCTGATCAATATTGAAATTAAGGATTAACTTTGTAAAATATATTAGTTGAAAGATTAAAATTAGAAATAATTTTGAAGTGTATTTATTTATTTATTATTTTTTTCATACTCTTAGTTAGAGACACTCGTATTTTGTAATTATATTTAATATTTAAGGGAATCTATATATTTATCACTTTAGTTAGGCAGAGTTGTGTTGGAATTTGGTTACGAATTCACATGTGATTAAACAGGCTAAAATCTTATCCCATTTTTATGCCCATATGCCTATTGTCTCCATCTTGAGTAAAATCCCAAAAAAGCTGAACATCAGAAGAAAGACTAATATATTCTTTTTATTTTTTTTTTATAAACTTTTTGAGAAAGAAAAAACTCATTTGAATTCAATCAGTGTTCAAAGAATGCTGAATGCGTTTTGGAATTTAGGATTCGTTTTGTTTTGTTTTGTTTTTTTTTTTTTTTGTTTTTTTGTTTGGTTTGGTTTTGTTTTGTTTTTAATGTTTTTTTTAGGTTCAAAACTCTAACTTAAACATTATTGCAGCAACATTGTTATGCAAACAACACAAAAAATCCTAGTCATGCATGCATGTACAACACTGTCACTTTCTCAGTCTATCTTTCTGAAACTACTCAGACGATAAAATAAGTTTCAACAAAGTTTAGAAATGAAAATGATATGCAAGATCACAAGTTCAAGTTCAACAAATATCCACTCAACCAAACATGTTCAACAAAGGAGATTCTAAGTTTTAAGTGCCACAATTAAGGTAGCGGTGACCTTTTGCACGAGCTTTGCACTTGTAACAGAAGGTGCACTTACACCTACAATTGGTAACATCTCAGCAAGAGCAGAGAATAGTAGTTTAAAACAAGCAAGAAATAATAGTAGAAGATAACAAGGAACTAATTTAAAGAGATAAGCAGCAGACTACAGGTTCCATTCCGTTCTATCATTTTCCTGTGCTAAGAGTAAGTATACCAAAAGGATATTACTAACACCACATATTAACATTTTTTTGAAAAAATAACAACTATAGGAGGGAACTTTTAGGGAAATTAAAGTCACATTTTTGGTCTCTCAAGTGTTGCTAATTATGCAACACTGGACTCCTTTTTTTTTTTTAATTTTATTTTTTATCTTAAAAAAAAAGGACTCCCCTTTTTAGTTTTTTATTTTTATTTTTGAAATATGGTCCTTCAATCGTTTGAGATGTTGTAAATCTGGTCCCTCACTTGGATGGTATTCATAGACTATGTTTTACATTAGGATTTTTGTGGGTGTTTTTAGAATTTCATAACTATTCTTTTGTTTTCTTTCCCTATCAAAGTTTTATCAACCTTCGTTTACCAGAAATAAAGGTTGATAAAACTTGGTTATGAAAGGAAAACGAAGGAGTAACTTTGAAATCTAAAAAATGCCTCCAAAAAATCTTGATATAGAAAAGAGTCTATGAGCTCAGTCAGTGTGAAGAACTATATTTACAACATCCAGAATTATTGAAGGATCACATTTCAAAAAATTGAAAGAGAAATCTTACATTGCATAACCAGTAACAATTGAGAGATCAAAATGTAATTTTTCAAAATCTTAAATACAAGTGTAAATACTACCCTTCCCATTCCAATTATTGCTACATACATTAGCCATGGTTGTGTAATGTGCCTCTTATAAATTTTTGGATTCGTTTTGAAAATTCAAAAAATGACTTAGGTAAGTCGTCTTCTTCTTATTCTTTTTTTTTTTCTGTAATTTTTTCAGTAACTATCAACCATGGTTGAAAAAATCGCTAGGCACGCCTAGGTGAGGGTTAATCGGCGCCTAGGCGCTAATGTATTTTTTATTTTTTAAAAATTTGTTTAAATATTTTTAATTTTTTAAAAACTAATAATTATAAATTATATATTATTTTGATAATTAATACTAAAATATTAAATATTAACATAAAAATATTTAGAGTTTGTATTAGGGTTATTTCGCTCAAAACGATGCTGTTTTGCCCATTTGGTGTAGTGTTTGATTGAAATAGCATAAACACCTTTTAGGTATATGATTGAAATAACCCATTAAAAAAGAACAATAGTTAATTGGCCGACGAGGAGGTTTAGTCGGCGCCTAGGAGGTCTAGTCGGCGCTTAGAAAGCCTGGCGGTCAGCGCCTAAGCGGCCTAGGCAATGCTTAGGCGGCCTAAGTGGAGCATAGGCGGCCTAGGCGGTCGGTCGCCTAGCCGGCTAGCCGTCTAGACCACCATTTAAGGTGATACGCTAGGCGGTCGATCGGCACCTAGCGCCTAGGCGGGGATTAATCGGCGCCTAGGCAGGATTTTTGCAACACTGTTATCAATGAAAATATCCATTCGAATCAAAGGAAAAATGATTCAAATATTTTCCAAGAATTTTTTTCAGAAGATTTTTTTTTAAATCTCACACTCAATTCTCTCTCTCTTCCTTTGTTAGTCAATTTCTTTAGTTCAAAGTTATTATATTTATCAATGTCTAATTGAATATATATGAGTTGGGCGGGATCAAATCAAACAATAAAAATCTTAACCTTATCCTGTTCGCATTCCAAAAAAATATTTTTTTTCTTCAATTTCTTTTGTTCAAAATTATTATATTTATCAATTTATATATTTATTTTTATTATAATAAGTTACAAGTTAAAATTTATTTATTTACATCTTTTTATTATAATTATTAGTAATCTTTGTAACTATTATCTATTTTACTTTATAATTATTTTATTTTAATATAAATAATAATTACTATCATCGATAAAATAATTAATATTTTATAAGAAATAACTTCAATTTGTAATAGCTTTATGTCCATGTTTTATTGATTTTATATTAGGTCAAGTTTAATTATATTATTTACTCTTTTTTTTTTGTAGTTTTTCATATTAACTTAAAAATAATAAGATAATATAATCCATATCAAAATTATTATTATTTTTATATTATTTAAATTATGAGATAATATTAAATGTACCTATTTTTAAATTTATATCTTATGTATATTAGATCTTTTTATAATGAATATTAATTTTTAATAATATTAGTTTTTTACAATCCTTTTTAATTTATCTTTTTGGATTCTAATTTGGAGAAATAACAAATCTTATTAATTCATTTCTATTTTAAATAAAAATTAATAGCTATTTAAAAAAAAATTATAAGATTTGCCTGTTGCATGATATTGGTTAATTCCTATATATTCATTATAATTATTACAAGATAATTCTCAGTTTATTATTTTTTTTAAACTTACTAAAATAATATAAAATATTAACACTCACTCTTGGAATATACCTTCGCATTTTTAATTTAATTATATATATATATATATATATATATATATATATATATTGTATTGTAATTGTGAAATAATTGTATTTTGTATTATTAATGTTTGATATTATGTATTTAATATATAAAAAATCATTATGGGTTAAATTACTTCATAATATTTGGAATTAGTTTATGTATATGTAGTAATGTTATACGCATTTATTACTAAATATATAAAAATCATTGAACTTATTTCAAAAATGAAAAGTTTTAATTTATACATTTTTTTTGAATTGTAAATTTGTAATCATATTTAACCAAATCATGATTAGATAATTTCTAAACACTTAATTCCCATTGAAAGTATACTTCTCTTCATTTATCCATACACTTTTCTAGTTTTCTTTCTTTCCTTTTTGTTTTAATAATTTTTTGACACTATATATATAAGCCACTTCCACATCAATTTTTTCAAACATCTTTCCGTTGAAATTATTTTTAGCAAACTTTACAAAATATGTGAACCCTATTGTAAAAAAACAAATGTAGTGGATATTAGTACATGACTTTTATATTATACTAAGTAATATTTATTCATCTTTAATCCTTTATAGGTTATAGATTTACAAGAACTCTTTATATTTTGGTTTTATTTGATGTATATATACATTGGATGGGATGATGAATAATAAAATTGATAATTCTTAGCTTTCTGCCCCTCTATCTCTTGTCTTCTCTCTTATTACCTTTTTATACTGTTATATCTATTACATTCTTGGGATGAGAACGATATAATAATTCACGCAAGGAGTATCTTAATTTTCAACAAAGCCTATCATCATCTTGTTCATCAATTATACATATATTGTATTCTTAGTCTGTGAATTATTACCATATATAAAATTTTTCATATAATTATGTGTAAAGTGACCATTTTAATTCATAACTAACAAAAATCCAATTAACTTGTATGTTGCTTATTATGCCAAACTTGACGCTCTGTAATATAACATGCTTGGGTGGGGGTTTCTTGATGAAGTAGTAAGATTTAATTTTTGAATGGATTGGATTAAAATAGATACATACTGACCAACTACTATGTAGTGTGATGACGTATCTGTTACCATTCTAAATAGGTGGTTACAAGATCGAAATCCGGTGGTAAACACATTTGGTAAGATAGTATTGTCAATTTTTTTAGGTGACGAGATAAATTCGCAGTCACTATCCGAGGGTGTGCATTGGATATATAGACCACGTCTTGTGACCCTAACCAACAAAATACCACAATGAAGTAAACTAGTATAGGTTGTCCATATCAAAGCGGTTGCCCATAGCAAACCACAGTACACCTTGTGACCCTAATCAACAAAAGAGCATAATGAAAAACCTAGGTTGTCTATGTCAAACCGGTTGCCTATAGTAAATTGACTCAAACTAAGAAGACTAATAGACTGCTCAGCTCCCACTGAAAGTCGAACTTGTAACATTGTGATTAATTACCAAGTTAACAGCCTGATCAACTTGACTTGGATTACTTCCCTAATGCATCTATTCTGGCAATCAAACATCACATTATTGTCTATTTAATTCCATTTTCTCCTATTTAAGAGTCAATCCCCCATATTGGATGTGCAGTGGATGACAGGTAACTCCAAACCTCCAATAATTCCCTCTGAAGTGTATACGTAATCTTATTTTTCTACATTTGATGTTTTTATGCATAAGAAGTGTTTGCTTGTCCAATTATTTGTCTTGCCTTTATTCCTCTTATGAAAAAGACTTCCATTCCATTCTTACCTAAACTCTATTTTGACTTCCTTGCCAATATGAATCTTGCTTTTACACATGCATTATGCATATATTTAACTTCTTTTAAATATTGGCCAATTCCACACCAAAAATTCACTTTGAAAATTCAAATGGCTTATTCTCCCCCCTTCCCCAATGTGTGGGCATGGATTCAAAACCTCCCACCAATCACACAATGGAAAAATGACACTATTTCCATGTGCATTTGTTCATCTCCTTCATACCAACCTTCCCTCAAGCTCTCCATAACCAAAACTCTCCACTCCTCCATGCACTTAACCATTTTGATTGATTACCATATCCCCATTGTTCTATGGACCTCAAAGCCAACACAACTCACCTCATCAAAGCCAACCACACAATCCATCTCCCATTTGTTAAACAACTTTGTCCAAGATGTCCTCAACTACGGCCCCACCAGAAGCCCTAGCCGGGTCGCTCTTAGGCTGCCAAGACTAGACGACTCTAATACCATCGGAGACATCTTCAACGTGTCGTTTCTGACTCTCGCTTTCATCATATGCATCTACGAGTGCCCCCAGGAGCTTCGCGCTTCTTGCATTCACACCCTGAAGGACCATTTCTCGTGCCCCCGGTCTAGGGCTGCGTCGACGCTGCTCATGAGGCTGATGGGCTCAAACATGGAAGAGCAGTGGATGAGGTGTGTGAACCTTGCCATTACCAATTGGATTGTGGAGCTTCAGGCAGCTGCTAGCAACGCTCTTGGCCACACCATAACCACACCTTCACCCTTGTTTTCGTACTCGAATTCGTCTTTCGGGCTGTGGAAAGTTCAGTTGTACTGCCCTGTTATTGCCATGGAAGTTGAGAGCTCTAGTGGCCCTTCCCCTGATGAGCATCTGCGCTTCTCCCTCAACTATCATCAACTTGAAGGTGTGATTCAACTCAACCACAAGGTTACCATTCGTGAGAATTGGATTGAAGTCATGGTGAACATTGATAACATTAGGTACGTACGTACGTATAGTACATCCATCAATTTTCTCTCACATCTCTTACACAAAGGATTAGATGGTCCTAATTAACCCTGAATCAATTCAAATAAGTCCGCATGCAAAAATAATCAGGGCAAAATAGTAAAGACAAGATAAATATTAATATAGTAATATTCGTGGATTAATGCTTTGGAAATATTACAAAGAGTGTGGGGTAATAAAATTGAGCTTGATCAATTGTTATACCATGGACTAGGATCTACTTTATTGTAGATCTGATCCAAAAATCATGTTGTGCGTGCTGTTTAGTTAAAAATTATGTGTCTATAAATAAATTAAAGGCATATAATTTATTAATTTTACAAACACATAATATGTTAACTGTACTTAACATATGTCCATGTAGTTAACATATTATGTGCATTTTATTTATTTACAAGCATATAATCTGTTAATGGCAAACACATAATCTGAATGTCATTTTGATAAAGGTCCACAATGCAATGTGGATCTTGGTCCATGGTATAATTTGTTGAGCTTGATTGTCAAGGCCAAGACAATACCAATTTATACAAAGAAAAGTGTCCAACTCCTAAAAACGTGATGAGCCGAGAGACCAAGTCACAAGGCCCACCATCTTGGCACAGAGACGGGCTCCGGACAGGAAATCGATAGCAGCCTTGGGTCATCCTTGGAGACCTTTGCCCTCTGCCCGGGTCTTGTCCCTTGGTCCATGCCCTGGCCCTTTGTGTCTTGTTCAGAGCTTCTCGGGCCCCAGGTCGTGAATGCACTCTTTTTGGACTTTGGGTCTTGAGCTCTTGAGCCACGTAGCTCTATTCTTGGGTCATTTTTAATGTCTCCATCAGGATGCATGGTTTTATTTTGTTGATCGATAATCTCCAATATAATATAATATAATTCTCCATGCAAATCAAATTAAACATGCATGTAGGTGTGATGTTATGAGATTGTTGGATGAAAGCCTAATGAACGGAAGAGGAGCTGGGAAATCCGAGAAGCACTTCCCATCAAGAATCTCCCTGAAGCTCACTCCCACCCTCCAAGCCAACATCATAAGCGTATCAGTTCACAAATCCTCCGAAAACCCCACCACAGAAATAGGCATGGAAAAGACAGTGGAAGCCTCATTCGACCCACCAAACCTAGGGCTAAGGGTTGCAGGAGGTGAAACAGTGGTGATGAGCTTAAAACCATGGAAATTCGAGCAATCCGTGAAGGGTGACAGCACATATCTCAACTGGTTTTTACACGACAGCGTGGACGGCCGTGAAGTGTTCTCATCAAAGCCTTCCAAACTGGCATTGGTGCACCCCAAAGCATGGTTCAAGAACAGGTATTCAAGTGCTCATAGGCCCTTCACAAAGCATGGAGGGGTGATCTTTGCTGGGGATGAGTATGGGGAGAAAGTGGTTTGGAAGGTGGATAAAAGTACTATGGGGAGAACTATGGAGTGGGAGTTGAAAGGGTGGGTTTGGCTGACTTATTGGCCTAATAAACATAGGACATTTTATACTGAAACTAGGATGGCTAAATTCACTCAACTCCTTCATCTTACCCTTGTCTAGTAGACACTATATATATAATTTCAGTTTCATGTTGTTTGATTGAATAAATTAAAGCATTATATTCCTGCATTGTATTGACTTGCATTGACTTGCATTGTGTAAATCAATTCAATGGCTTGATTACGTACTAATTAACTGATCGAAATCAACTCATCTCTTAATTTCAGACCAGTTATATGAATATAATGAACTTGCTTGCCCCAATCACATTCAACTCTAGCTAGAGCTTTTATTTATATATATTTATAAAATTAATTATAAATTTGAAATTAGATAGACATACTACTACAGTGTTACAAAAATCTTGTCTAAGTGCCAATTAATCTAGCCTTATTAATATATGCCTATCCCTAGCGTATCACCAAAATCAGTGGTTTAGGTGGCCGACTAGGCCGCTTAAGCGCCGCCTAGCTTAGGCCGCTTAATTCGTTGATTGCCTAAGCCTCCTAGGCACTGTCTAGGTCGCCTAGTCGGCTGATTAGCTATTTTTATTTAAAAAAATAGATTATTTCACTTAAATTGTTCAAACTCTAAATGTTTTTTAGGTTAATATTTAATATTTTAGTATTAACTATTAAATATTTTATAATTATTAATCTTCAAAAAAATTAAAAGTGTTAAACGAATTTTTAAAAAATAAAAAATAAAATAACATGGACGCCTAGGCGTCGATTAATCGCCGTCTAGGTGCCCCCGACGCCTGAGGAGCGCCTAGCAATTTTTTCAACCATGCATACTAGTTTATTTCAATATAAAATTATAATATTTATTATATCCACATGCATATATACATAATATAATATTGATTGAATTTTCAAATATCTTATGTTGTTCACTAGTTCATACAAAATATATATATATATATATATATATATATATATATATATATATATATGTTCATATGAGAACCTATATTAACTATTAGGACTCTATGTATATTTGAGTTAAGTTTTTATTCTCTATCCTAATCGATCTCCCTGTGACTCTCTCACTATATATATCTATAATCTGTACAATTGTAATTAAGTTATTGAATACAATTTCAACAGTTCTCATCTGGTATCAATTAGCTAGGGTTTTTTCTAGTCTCACGGCGGATCAAGATAGATATGTTAATTCTTTTGAATGAACCGTCTGAGATGTTGCTATAAGTTCTATGGTTTCTTCTACCGTGAACTTCCTGTCCACCGCCCATCACTTCATCAGTATCAAACTCACTCATAAAATTTTTTTGTTCTGGCATACACAAGTGGTTCCGTTCCTTCGCCGCCACGATTTAATGAAATTCGTTGACGACTCTCTACCATATCCGGCAGCCCTTGTCTCCGTCGACGAAGGTTTGCTGTCTCAGCTGAAATCGGAGTACATTGCCTGAGTTCGTCGTGACCATCAACCGCACAGGGCCTCATATATATATATATATATATATATATATATACATATAAATGCTCAAATGCGGCTACGCCTTAACTTGCAATCAGTGCGGATACACCAATAATATATAAAATATGCACCAATAGTGTTAGAAAAACGCACAATAATGAAATGAACAAATGCTCCACAAAACACACCACGCACACAAAAAAATGTGTCATACCTCCCAACACCTAATGGTGTGTTTCCGAACACTGTGTGGTGCTTTTATGCGTACCTAATGGTACATTTGGTGGTGCTGCATATCTAATGGTGCTTTCTATGATGCATTTGTGCATTTTATTGTTGTGCGTTTCCTAACATTATTGGTGCATGTTTGTATAACTATTGGTTTGTCCGCATTGACCGCACGTTAAGACACGACCGCACTGGAACTAAGGTGTGTGTGTATATATGTGCGCGCGCGCGATCAGGTAAATACTAGAGTTTCTGCACCTCCCTTCCCTACCTTATCTTGGGAATGTGAAGGTGTCATCTATCATGAATTCTCGAGGCACAATTTGTCGTTCCTTTGCTTGCTAAAAGAATTAGCAAAGGTGACAAACTTATGTGGTGGCCGGGCTAGAGATGAAAGAGGTCATTTGTTAAGTTTGAGACTTTTTTTTTTGTTTTTTTTGTTTTTTTTTTCTTTTTACTTGATTTTGTGGATATTAAAGATATGTCAAATGAATATGATCATGTTCCTATCTCTTTTGTTAAGCAATTTGTAAATTGAACTCGATCATTTGTTAAGGGTCTATTTAGAAAGTAGGAAAATAATTTCTGAAAAATGTTTTCTTGAAAAAGAATCATTTTTCAAAAAACATTTTCCTTTCCCATGTTCGGTTGCATTATGAAAAACTGTCTTGGTGTGTTTGATTCATTTTCTGAAAAATGAGTAGAATTGTATAATTATATATTTTACTTAAAATATAAAGTAATATAAAAATATATAAAATAATAATATTTATTATATAAAAAAAAAAAACCAAACCAGAGCAATTTCCGACGGACTAGTTTCAGTCGAAAACCCGTCCGCAGAAATGGGTGAGATGGCTATTTTGGCCGAGAACATGCGAAACGACCATTTTGGCCATCCCGAAAAATGACTTACAGAAAAAAAAAATTCCTAAGTTGTTTTCCGAAATTTTGGCTTGATTTTTCATGGTCAACGGAAACACATTTTCTGTGGACCGCATTTTTTGGACATTGCCAAACACTGAAAACTCGGAAATCATTTTCCGGGTTACCAAACACACCCTAAGGGAAGGTATGTAATTCCCTCCAACCAAACACTGATTTCTATTGCCAAAGAAAAACATTGCAATTGAATTGCAACTACACTCTACCAATTTGCCCAACTTATGACAAATATGACCAATTCTTGAGAACATTATGTTTCATCTTCAAACCAACTTAACAAATCTTCATTATAAACAAGACAAAAGAAAAAGGGACAATAATGCTACAAAGAAAACAGTCTGGAATTTATTACTGTAAGTGAATGTGCACTCCACATTCTTGTTAGATATAACAAGTCAGGTTGACAAAGAAGTAGGCAGTAAAAGAATTTACACGAAAGCAATCATCAATGGAAGAAACCACTTTAGGTAAAACACCAGTTTCATGATCCACCATTGCAATGGTGGACACCGTTACTAACCGTACTGACGGTACAGTTTTGCCGCACATTTACCTGTAAAGAATTTACATGAAAGCAACCATCAATGGAAGAAACCGCCTTACTTAGGTAAAACACCACAGTTTCATGATCCACCATTGCAATGGTGGACACCATTACAAACCGTACTGTTTTGCTTCATGTTTAGCTGCTTCAATCCCCATATCCGAATTGTTCGATCATCACTTGCAGAGGCCAGCATATGAGGGTTTGCTCCATTCCAGCTCACACAGTTGACAGTCCCCGAATGCCCATGCAATGTCCCGACAAGTTCTCCCGAGCTTCTATGCCATATATAGACCTAAAAGAATAAAATAAAGATGTATTAAAATCACTGTTGCAAAAATCCCCCGCCAAGGCCACCTAGGCGCTAGGCGCCCCTAGACCGAGGTGAATTGCTCTCTAGGCGTCCGCCTAGGTGGCCAACCGCCTAGCGCCTAACTCGGCCGAATTTGGCCGAGTTAACTCGAGCGAGTCGGCCTTGTTAATTTTTTTATTATATTTATATATATTTAAATTTATTTATTTATATAAGTAAGAGAAGTAAGATATATATATATATATATATATATATATATATATATATATATATATAATATAATATAATATAATATAATATAAATATATGACATACACCCACATGCATTATTTTTTTGTTTTTATAGGTCGCCGCCTAGGTACCGCCTTCGCTTAGGCGCTAGGCGCTAGTCTACTGCCCGACTAGTGCCTACTGCAACCATGACTAGAATCACGTTTATATGCATATAAGGCAAGCATGATACACAAATCTTCAGTCTTGCAAAGAGGCAAAAACAGGAAAAGCTAGAAGATTGCCAAGTGTTAACAAGAGAAGAAGAAACTACCTGCGAGTCCTCACTTCCGCTTGCAATAAATGCGTCATCTAATCCACCAAAACAGGACCTTACAACAAAGCGATTGCGTTTGTGGCCTTTAAATTTGGCTATGCATGTCACACTTCCATCGATATTCCAAAGATGAATTTCTTGGTTAAGCAGACTAACCAAAAGGTACTTGCTGTCCCTGGATAATACAAATGAGGTTATATCTTGATCCTCCTTAATTGATTTCTCTGCTTTTGATTCCCATCCAAATAATAGTATCGTTTTATCTTTATGAACAGAAATGATCTGTTTCCCATCGGTAGTGATCCCAATATCAGACGTTCTAATAGTCCTTTGCCCTTTCCAACATTCCAACTCATTTCCATCGAGATCCCACATGCTAATGCTTTTATCAGTAACGCCAGTAAATATCGTTTTGCCATCGGGAGACCATCCACAAGATATTAAACCAAGCTCACTTTTCTCATAAATATGAACACATTCCCCGGATTGAACATCCCAGCGTCTAACTACTTCCTCCGCTCCACAAGTAAGAATCTGATTGTTATCAGGGCTCCATGAAATATAGGAGACAGGTTTTTGGTTTGCAGAAAACCGATGCTTCAAGGAGACTCGACCATCCACTTTGACCTGAAAAGAACAAGAACAGTTGAAATTTTTTTTTTTTTTTTAATTTCACAATTGATAACAATAAAGTAGTATGGGAAAAGGATTTTTCTGACAAGATTAATGGAACCATAGATTTCATTAAAGGATTTTTCCAATAATAATTTTATTAAATAAATACTGAATCCACAAGGAAAATATGTCAAAAGATTTTCCTTATAGCATAAAATCACAATTTTGCAGCTTTATTTGTGATTGAATTATTCTTCTCAATTATTCCTGAAGAATGCCAAGTTGCCAACATCATATTCAAAAATCAAAAGTGCAAAATGAACCTATAGCATGAAGATTGGTATACGCATTACAGTGATGTGCACACATATGAACAAGTAATAAATAATGCAAGGCAATGCTGAATAGATTACAAAAGAAGAGGTCTAAGCAATTAAAAGGAAATAAAGTAATGCTTTATCACATCAACAATATAATAAGGGCAAGATGAGAACACTCCAAAAGTTACCTCCCATATAATAACAGAAGAATCTGCTGATGATGAGGCCAAGAATTTTCCATTGTGCGAAAATTGCAAGAACCAGACTTCATCACTATGCCCCTGCAGGATCTGCACAAATTACATTGTCAAAATACTCAGATCCGCATAAAGCTACCAATGATGAATTGTAAAAAAAAAAAAAATGTAATCAATGAGATGAAAACTTGGAAAGAATGGAAACACTTGAAATAGTGTCAAATTCTGTGCATGCCTCATTGGAAATTAACAAAACTAACTCTTTGATTTTCATTTTCAGTGGTCAAACCATAAATAAAATCACCATACTCCAACTCCAACAATCATGTAGATACAAGATTATGAAACTAAATTGCTAAAATTGCTACGTCTTGCATTCTAGGGTAATACAAGAGATTCCTCGCTTTGTTGAAGAACCATAGGTGTCTATTTGTAACCAGATCCATTTTCCCGTCATTATCTGGCACTGTAAGATTACATCTGTGGGCATTCCTTGTGTCCAACAAACCCCTTGTCCACTGGAGTCAAACATTTGGCATCAAAAGAGTTATAACTTTCAGATATTTGTCACACCATTGTTAAGGTTTCAATGAACCCTTTTACCTTTTTCTCTTTGGATGGTCATAAAACAGGGACCTTAAACCGATGCCAAGAAATCCAAGTGGAAAGCAGCAAATGAAAGAAACTAGGAATCACATCCAATGGCAAAATAAACAATTATAGACAGCTTCAGATAATAGTAAAATTATTTGTTCCAAAAATTCTTTAGTTGAACACATTTGATCTTGTTAGCATCCATTCTGTTCTGAATTTGAACGAAAGTCCAGCAGTTACTAAAGAAAACGTTATTATCTAACACGACAACTAACTCCAAACCAATAGAGAATCAGTTTCCCGTATACCTTCAGCAATTTAAATTCGGTATAGAGTTTGACATCATAAAAGCTCTGAAATGCCTACTCAAGGAGGGCAAGACCAGCAAAAAAAAAAATACAGTTTGCTTGAAAATAATTCCTTTTGCTCGAAAAAAAAAAAACAATACAGTTTCCTGTATATCAGTATATCAGTATATCTCAACAAAAATATGCATTTTGCTTGAAAATAATTCCTTGCACAAAATACGTTCTACCAACTTTAAAAAAAAGTGTCATCAGCATATTTATCTCCTCTTCATCACCCTTGCCAGTTCTCCAACTAGGGGAAATTTATTCAAACAAAGGGTAGGAAAAGCATTTTACTCAAGCTCTAATAGCTAAATTCAGCGTCCACAACAACCATCAACCTCTGCATGCCTTCAATGCTGTCAAAAGAATAGGTAAGAAACCTTACCTCCTAAAGTAAACAAAAATTTGAACTCAACACTCTAAGAGATTGGAAGAACCAAATAATCTGGTCTAAGGATGGCAATGGGGAAGGGTGGGGGTGGGGGTGGGGGGTATCCCCTGCCCCCACCCCTGCATTCCCACCCCAACCCCTGCACTCACACCCGCACAGGTAACAAATATCCACCCCCGTGGGTGTTTTGAAGGGGCAGGGAATACCCACGACAAAATTTTTATCACTATTCATAAAGACAATTTCAAAATTTTAAATTTAGTATAAAATTTATAATCCATTTGCACAATAAAATATCAAATATACTGTATTAATACATTATATCTCAAGAATAAAAATGAAAAAAAAAAGTAGGTACAAATTTATAAATATAAACCATACAATAATATATGGTTGTTTGTGTGTGTGTGTGTGGATGGGTGGGTGCAACTTGCAAGGGCAGGACAGGGATACCTCTCCTGTGTGTGGATGGGTGGGTGCAAGGGCAGGACAGGGATACCTCTCCTCGCACCCACCTCCATACCCGCACGGGTACACAAAAATCTCCCATACCCAAATCTTGTGGATATTTTATTCCTCATTGAGGCGGGGATAAGGGTAACCCGTTGGGTGCAAGTACCATTGACATCCTTATTCGGGCCCACCAGGGAAAAAAGATTCTCTTAGATCATGGGAACAATGCAACCACATTTTGCTTCTTAATGAAAACACAATTAGAGGAAAATGAGCATTGAGGACTTCAAAGCCTTTGATATGCTCCCAATTAAATTTCTTAAAAATAACCTTAATAGCCTTTCAAGCTCTTTTTTGTTCTGCAAAGATGAGCCATGAGTTTACTCACTCCTGAAGCCTGGGGGGCTTTGCCTGGTGTGCTTGGTGGCTACAAGCCTACAAGTGGTAGGGTGGTGGTGTGACTCACTCGGCATGTGGTGGATTATTGGCTATTGGACTTATGGTTGGACATTCATAGTTAGGCCAATTCATTGATTGGGTCTAGGCTCTATACTTGTTAATGTGGGTTTAGTTGGTTGAGTTCTTTCTTTTAAGACTTCTATAGCTTTTGCCTTGACTGATTGTTGTAAGAAAGGGTTTGTTCCTCTTCCTATAGTAGGTAGCTCAGTTCTTCTATGGGGCCTGGATTTTGTTATCTTTTATTCTCTTAATAAAATGGTCAGTTAAAATAAAATAAAAACCTTTAATAGCTTATAGCGCTCGGCCAAATTAGAAAAAACTAAGACAGATTCAAAGAATATAAAAGTCCAAGTAATAATAGATTGGAAAGCATAAATGCCCAAAACAGGGTAGGCTAAACTGGAAGTAAAAACATGATAATGCGTTAAGCAGATCTACAGTCTACATTAAATCAATACTCTATATGAGTGTGAGTGTGTGTATGTGTGTGTATGTGTGAGTGTGTGTATGTGTGTGTGTGTGCATGTGTATGTTTTTATTTGGCTATTAACCAATAAATAACAAGTTCAGCAAATGGTGAGAAAATACCATATAAACTACATGTTAGATAACAAGTTTTGACCAACTATTGTTTTCTCACCTGTAAAGTTTGAGAAGGGATTTGATCTTTGCCACACTGATGATCAGTGAGTAATGACATTTCTCCAGCCAAAGAGTTGTGAAACCTACAACCATCTAATTGTAACTCAAGGGCCTGTTCAACAAGATGCACCAATCTTTTCTCAGGTATCATTACTGTAGGAGGAAGCAATCCCTTCAATTCCTCAAGCAGTTTTGATCTCGACTTCATTCTGACAATGTTCTCGCCTGATATGCCAACATGAACCTGCTGTGAATGAGACAAGATACAGGAGGAAAGCTCACGTACTCTATTATGGTTTACGCCTAGAGGGGCAATCTCAGTCCTTAAAGTCTTCAAAGCGCCCATGACATTTTCACTACCAAGAAGTTCAAGTAGTTTCTGCTCAAACAATACAAAAGATGCCAACTTTACAGTGGTTTGATCCACAATACCAAGCCTATGCAATGTGATTACACTTTCATCCCATTTTCCATCGAGGATTTGCTGCATAAACAAATTTACAACTGAGGAGTGCAAATGTATCCCCGACTCCTCCTCTAGCTGTGCCCCTGTTTTCTTATAACCAAGAGAATATAATGCCTCAGCTATGATTTGAACAAATTCAACTTTCTTGACAATTCCTTTCGAACCAACAACATCATAGTCCCCTTCACAAACTAGGGACCGAGCCATTGAACAGTCACTCAATGAACAATTTGTGGGATCTCTAAGAGACTTTCCGTTCAAGAGTTCTCCCAGTTCTCCTGAAGATACCTTCACACGTTTGAATGGCGGTTCATCATCCTCTACACCTCCCATGAACTGTATAAATCAGTCCATATATGACTGAAATATAAATACAGACAAAAGATCCAAATAGTAATTCTATGCCCTCCAACAAATAAGTAGAACCTTCCTGTGTTATCAATAAAAAGAGAACATATGTGTTAAAACAGACAAAAAAAAAAAAAAAAAAAAAAAAAAAAAAAAAAAAAAAAAAAAAAAAAAAAAAAAAAAAAAAAAAAAAAAAAAAAAAAAAAAAAAAAAAAAAAAAAAAAAAAAAAAAAAAAAAAAAAAAAAAAAAAAAAAAAAAAGTAAGAAGAGGATGCAATAATCAAATTGTTTCCTGACACCTAAACATTCCGCTGAGAATCATATACTGATTAATGAGAGTCTTATACTTCTGTCAGTTTCAATATGGAACCTTACAAACCACTACAAATTTGTAAGTTTAGCATATAACAGCAGCTTATTTTGTTAAATAAAGGGCAATCTTCACTAGCAAGCTGCTGTCACCAACAAATACGAGTTAAACAACAAAAGTAAATACCTAAACATAAAATAGAGATACACAGAAATACAATAAAGCATATATAGGGACATAGGGAGTAGGTAAAACAAAAGGAATATATGGCCTATTACATTAGACAACAACATTTAAATAATTAGAAATAGCATATCAAATTCCTGGAAACCTTAAAAACCTATGTTTTTGTTTTATCAAATATAAAGGGAAACTCACAAACTTTGCATTTTTTTTATATACCTTTCAGTATATTGAGGTTTCCTAAAACTTAATAACATAAAATCTATTTTACGATTTCAATGCTCCAGGGACAAGTAATAGGCAGACAAGAAGAATGGGGATGAGAAAAGTCCAAATAGATCTACTACATTACAGTGTAGATGCTTCTTGAGTTAAGCAACTAACACTGAGATGATTATAGGACAGCAAGAATTGGATAATTATATCATTGCTCAAGTCACTTAATACACCCCACAGTAAATATTCATCTCTGTTCTACGAAATGTATAATGTTCTGTGTTAATGTTCATGCCTTTGAAGTAATAGTTCACCACACTTGTTGGTAACATTCATCACTTTTAAGGGAGGCTCATAAAGCTTGATAGCGAAGAAAGTTGGAGTCTATAGTTTACTGTTTATCAGTTGACAAGAGTTAAACATTTGAGTCTTCTTCTTATGTCTCATAGTCACATAATTCCATAGCCAATTATGCAATGATTGCACTAGACCAATTCTTTAATTATCCATTTAATATCCTTCCTTTTCTTTTCAGAGATGTCACCATAATAACTTGGTTAAATTAGCTCAGAACGTCAATCTTGTGTTCTTCCCTAGGCAGCATATAACTAGGAACCAAATAAATATTAAGTGTCATTAAATATTAATAAATGATTCATATTTCATTATCATGTTCCTAAAATTTCCATTTGTGTCGCGATAAAATCATAAGAGTAAAGATATGACTCTTACAGCTCCATCGTTACTGATACCGATTTATCTCACTTTCTATTACAGCCTAAAGTTGGAATTAGAGAAGGAAAATAGCTACTGCCCTTTCATAACTCAAAAGCAAAAATTTTAAGCTAGATAAAGTGGTTTGTATTTTTTATAAAAAATAAAATAAAAATAGCTCTACTACATTTTCAGTTCTGAAAAGCAAAATTATGCTCATTGAAGCTAATTATATCTAGAGAGTCCTAAAGCTTCAATTAAAGAGGGAAAATTAGCTACTACCCTTTCGGTTCAGAAAAGAAAAAAAAAATTAAAGCTAAATAAAGTGATTTGTATTCTTGTTGTTATTGATAAGTGATTTGTATAATCAGTCCTACATATGAGAAAAAATCAGATAACAGATAATACTCCTAAAATAACACTGAGCTAAATCAATCAAAAAGACATGAAATCAAACAAAGAAAAACAAAAAAAAAAAAAAAACACAACAATAATCTGAAATTCAACTCCAGAAATCCACAGAAATGATAACCCAAGTATAAAAATTAAACCCAATTCAAAGACCATGCTAGTAACCCATAAAGCAAAATGCACGAACTAATAAATGAACAATATCACAAGAAATAAACAGATTAATCAAGAATCTCCAAATACCCAGACAGTGATTTCAAGTATCCGAGCAAAGCAGATGCCAAAAATAGGGGAAATGTAAGTAAAATGAAAAGGGGAAAACTTGTGTCCGTAAGATTACACTGGATTCTGTGGGCAAGCAATGTCTTGATTGATGCTTGGCTATCTAATAGTTCTCTAAGAAAAATTGATTCTTGATAATGGCGGTAGGGTGGGGCAAGGGATTTGGAAAGAAGATGGAAGAAATTGAACCGTGGATATTACAATTTTCTATTCATATTCAATATACGGTGCAGATAGTATATTGCGTGAGGAAACCACCTTAGGTTAATATTGAAGAAGAAATCCACAAAAGTTGGTACAAGGGTCTCTTTGAAAATTTAGAAAATATTTTCTGATTTTTCAGAAAATATTTTAATTTTTTTAGTCTTAAATGTTTACTTTTCATAAAATATTTTTAATTTTTTAGTGTTTGACTAAATATCATAAAACTCTTTTTCTGTTTAACTAAAAATTAAAAATTCACTAGAAAAACTTTTTCTCTCTAGCTAAGGCAATTTTGGCTTTTTTTTACTAGAGTTATACTTGGTAACTTTTCCGCCTCCTCCTAGCCGTTAGCGACGGGTGGTGGTGGATGGCGTTGATGCCAGCGCCTCTTGCTCAGATGGAATCCCCACTGGATGATCCAATGACGGAGGGAGATCCCCCCAAAGATCGACCAAGAAATATAAAGCTACTAAACAATCGTTCGCTGATATAGTGTGCGCTCAACCCACTCTCAACGAAGACGATCTCCTGCGTTCAGATGATAACAAATGGGCGTTTGAAGACCCGGATATTGAGTCAAACTCAGAAATCGACGAGCAAGACAAGGCTGATGGCAGGCCTAGAGTGCATATTCCAAAGGGCCTAGAGTGCATATTCCAAAGGAACTTCGAAAGGAAATCTGTAAGGAATGGAGATTTGCTTTGATCATCAAATACCTTGGCAAAAACATCAACACCAATGTCCTGAACCAGAGGCTACTGAACATGTGGTGGCTGCAAGGTAAGTTTAATCTTATTGATATTGGCTATTGGTGTTTTGTTGTTTGATTTGATAACAGGAAGGACTACCTGCATGTGCTCCTTGACAGTCAGTGGAAGATATTCGACAACTACTTGGTGGTCCAACGTTAGGAGCCTGAATACAAACCCAAATCCGCTAAAATCTCTAAAATGGCGGTGTGGGTAAGACTACCGGATCTTCCGATCAAATATTTTAGAGATGACCTTATTAGACTAATCTTGGAGAATATTGGCAAACCATTGAAGCTTGACAGAACAACGGTGGCACGTGAAAAAGGTCATTTTGCGAGAGCCGCAGTGGAGGTGGACCTTGATAAACCATTGGTGTCGGAAATATAAGTGAGAAATACGATTCAAATGGTCGAATACGAATGCCTCCACGTTGTTTGTTTTGGTTGTGGTATGGTCGGACATCATGAGCAAGCTTGCCCTCTGAATAAACCTCCGCCTACTGAGACGACTAACATTGATATTAATGTAGAACCGATACCTGAAACCGAAGGTTCACCACAGGTGGACATGTCTATACTAGCGGTTAAAGTGCCTGTGGACAAGCGTCCTTACGGCCCTTGGATGCTAGTGACGAGAAAAACCAAACCAACAAATCAAAAGAAATCGCAGCAACAGGGGAAAAAATCCATGCCCAACAAAGTCACCTTCCTCAAACCAGTTTGAGGTCTTAGCGGATGGCCTAGAATCCTCTGAATATGTGCAAGTTCGGAAAAAATCAGGTAAATCAACCAAGAACCCGAGCATGGGTTCCAAAGTTATGAATTCCTCTACTCCTAATTCGGCTCATGTTCCCCTGAAACAGAGCAATGGTCATCATGTCAACCCCTCTAGTCGGAGCAATCCGAATCCCGTCACTAGAAGACGAGGCGGTGTCCATGGGCCCTCCCGCAGGGGTGGCAGGGGGACAGGTAGAGGTGGTTATATTTATCATTCGGACCGTTTAAATGATCAAAGTGGGGTGTTCCAGTTTGGTAGCACTTCCGCTTCTACTTCGAACCTTATGGAAGCCAATCCTACTCCGGTTGGTCCAGGTTCAGTCTTTCGTTTTACGGCGGGGGAAGGTGGTGGCCAAACTTCCCTTCCCTTGGTTGTTTCCTCATAAAGGTTATCTCTTGGAACTGTAGGGGCATTGCTAACGGTCGTGTAAGGAGATTTGTCAAAAAAAAAAAAAAAAAAGACTCTTCATTACTTACAAAATTAAAGCTGATGCCCTTTGTCTCCTTGAGATTTTCTCTCCCAAGGCGGAGAGGATGATTGCTTTAGCCTCGAACCTTGGCTATAACAATCACTTTATTATAGACCCGTTGAGATTTGCTGGCGGCCTCCTCTTATTTTGGAAAAAAGATCACTTTGATCTGGAGATCGTATCCCATAATTCCCAAGCCATTCACACTAAAGTAAAAAATCGGCTGGATGAGTGTTTTGTTACTTTTGCTTATGTTAGGCTTAATCCCCTGGCAAAGAACAGGTTCTGGAATTTTTGTAAGTCTATTACAGATTCCATTCAAGGTTCATGGATCGTCTTGGGAGACTTCAATGATATTGCTGCGGTTGATGAACAGTGGGGCAATACATCAATTAACAACACTTCTTTGCAGAATTTTGTGGATGCGTTTAGTGATTGCGATCTCCTTGATCCGGGAGCTTCGGGACCAAGTTTACTTAGAGCCGCTCTACGGGGAACAAATTGATTCAAATGAGGAGACTGGACAGAGTTCTGTGGAATGCTAATGCCTAGCTTGAGTTCCTGGAAGCCAAAGTTGTAGTGCTTCCCCGGTTGTACTCAGACCACAACCCCATTATGTTTATAGAGGAGGCGGGTAGTCCGCTAGACAGAAACCTTCGTCCGGTTCGTTTTGAAGCGGCTTGGCTTACTAGAGAAGACTATAGAAATATTTAGAAAGAGGCATCGAATAGAATAGATGCTAATATGGCAGGCATAATCTCTACAGTAACTCATGATAGTATTCTTTGGAACCGTAATGTTTTTGGGAACATCTTTAGACGGAAGCGGCTTCTTGAAGCTCGGATTGGTATTTGCTCTTTGTATTATGCAATTTGCAAGATGTATATTCTTCTTTTTTTTTTTTGAAAGCAA
Source organism: Ipomoea triloba (assembly GCF_003576645.1). NCBI lineage: Eukaryota > Viridiplantae > Streptophyta > Magnoliopsida > Solanales > Convolvulaceae > Ipomoea > Ipomoea triloba. Next base: position 20,856,304 of record NC_044928.1, read on the forward strand.
CAAGATGTATATTTTTATTTACATAATTTTATAATTTTTATTTATTTTTCAAAATCGACTTAATCCAAAATCCAAATTTTTTTTATTCGAATCCGAATTAATATATATCTGATGGTTATAGTGTTTAAAATGGACGGTTTGGATATAGAAATACAAAATCGAAATCCGTTCAGGTGGGCTATTAGGATATTTGATTCGCTTGAACTTGCCCGATGCACAGGGCTAAATATAATGAGATTTGCTTAACACAAGGCTATCCGATCTTTTCATGATTTTAATCTCGAAGATTAAATCTGCCAAACCATACCCTTCATGTCAAATTTCAAATTTAACATATTCTTGGTAGATTTAATCATTTGATCGTTACTATGCACAATGGGTTTATCATGTATAAACAAATAGTATACAATTGTCTATCGTATGCCTTATATAGGCACACTTGTCACTTCTGTTTATACTTAACCCATTGGTCATCATTGCATGGTCAAACTACACGTGTCATTGCTAAAGCGAATGTTTACAATCTGTTGGGTTAGACTTTCCTCCTATGTGGTAAATAGCCCAGTTTCGACCAAGCCTTTTTGTATCCACTATATTCTTTGTTAGACGTCTTCTCATCTTGAGCCCTAATTATTATTATTATTATATTTATATATAATATATAATTAGGGAATATATATTTTATGCAGATTATGAAAGTGAGGTGATAGTATAATTGTGTAAAAGGAAATCAAATTTTCTTATTCTCCAAAGGAAATAATTTTCCTTTTCTTTTCCTATTCTCCAATATATATACACTTCGGCAGAGAAGAAGCAGGGTGGCAAAATTGTGTATTCTTCATCCTTTTTGCATTATTTCGTTCGGCGGACAGAGGAGAAGAGTAGGATTTGCCAGGTTCTTGGGTGCTCTTCATCAAATAGTTTTTCGAGGTCAGCTTGTTTGTTATAGACATCTTTTGGACATTTTTGTAATATTTGTATTCTTCAATTTTCACCTTGTTTGTGGTGGTTGAATATTTCAAGTATGAGTTAGTATTATTTTTGGCCTGGGAATATAATAGAAGTCTTTGGTCTAGAGTTGTTGTATTTGATGATATTTTCGATGTTTAGCTCATGTGGTAGCCTGAAACTTTACCCAAGATTTGTTATAGTGAAAACTTTGTTGGTTGTGGTGGTCCCGTGATTTTTCCCTGATTTGGAGTTTTCCATGTAAATCGTGTGTCTCTTGTTGACATTTATTTTTGGGCTATTGTGCATTATCTCGTATTTGTGCACTGTGTTGTTCTTGTGATTCTCATTTGTCACGGGAATTGGGATTTTTCCCAACACAACCAAAGAATGATTGTTCCAGTTTGCACATCGTCTTTCCATATCACGGAACACAAGACCCTCGGGTTGTTCCATGTCCTTTAAGAAAGAGATTTTACACATTTATTTAATGAACTTTTATGTCTCGCAATGTGGCTATGCTAAGTATCATACTAATGGAATTTATTCTCATCATGAGAGAATACATATCAAAGTAAATGTAGCACTTGATTATTGATTAGTATTACATTTTTAGTATAAATATTACATTTTCATCATAACTCGACCCGTCTCACAGACAACGATTCATAAGACAATCTCACACAAGTTTTTGTCAATCATAAATTGTTAAACTATAGTAGCTTAGGTGCATAATTAATAATCCACATCTTTTGCAAATGGCTAAAAAAGAATTAATTATTTATTGATTAAATAATCAAATTAAATCCAAAATTTCAATGTGCAATATATCTATAGGAGCTCTGAATCCAATTGTCTAGTCAAAACCCGTTAAGGAGTTGGCGTCAAAACATCAACTAGGGAACTATTTCAAACTCACAAAAGTCTTCATCTCAAATATAACTAACGTGCCCTTACCCATAAGTACCAAACGCCGCCGCCACCTACAATCCAAGGGCTTGAGGTTCGAAGCCACGACCCCTCAACAACAGGTGTAACTCTCTTACCACTTGAGCTGCCCTTACGTAGCATTTATGATGTTAGCGATAACGTAACCCTCTTGAAATCACCGTTAGGAAGGCATAAATATGTAATGCATAATGCATAATGCATAAATCAATCCCATAAGTATGCACTCTCTCTTATGATGAGAACGTTGATTCTAGGATATTATTGATAATAGGAAAACTGATGAATATATACAGTAAGGGAATGAATAAATACAGTAAGAATCACTAACCAAATATTAACTAAATATTATCCTACCAAATATAACTCTAAAATATATTCATCTCTAATACTCCCCCTCAAGCTCAAGTGGGGTGACTAACAACATTGAGCTTGTCACGTAACCAAGTGAAACGCGGCCCAGGTAACGGTTTAGTGAAAATGTCCGCTAATTGATCCTTCGTGGAGATAAAATGAACCTGGAACTCCCCCTTTGCCACTTTGTCACGAACAAAATGATAGTCGATTTCAACATGTTTCGTGCGGGCGTGAAAAACAGGATTAGCGCAAAGATAGGTAGCGCCGAGATTATCACACCACAGCCTAGGAGAAGACGTAACAGGTAAACCCAACTCACGCATCAACGACACAAGCCACGTAACTTCAGCAGAGACATCCGCCAACGCTTTGTATTCAGCCTCCGTAGAGGAACGAGCCATAGTCTTCTGCTTCCGACAAGACCAAGAAATCAAGTTCGAACCGAGATAAACCACATAGCCACTAGTGGACTTGCGATCCTCAGGAGATCCAGCCCAATCAGAGTCACTGAAAGCATGCAAAGCATCTGAAGGAGACTTGCGTAGAGATAAGCCATAGTGTATGGTGCCCTTAACATACCGAAGGACCCGCTTTAACATAGTCCAATGAGACACAGTCGGAGAGTGCATATGGCAGAGGCTATTAACCGCATAAGACAAATCCGGGCGAGTTACTGTCAAATACTGCAAAGCCCCAACTAGACTCCTGTACTGCGATGGATCAACATAAGGCTCAACATGATCAACATCCGACTGAGTGGTCGAGAGCGGCGTAACAACAGCCTTACAGTCCACCATACCTGCTCGTTTCAGAATGTCACTCATAAACCGACGCTGAGAAAGAAGCACACCATCACCAACGACAATAGTTTCAATACCCAAAAAAAATGAGGGACCGCCCATATCACGCACCTTGAACACTGAAGACAGCCGTCGAACCAAGCCTGAAATGCACACCTAGTCACTTCCCATAATGAGAATATCATCGACGTAGACTAGAAGATAAACAGTGGTACCACTAGCCGAATACACAAACAAAGATACATCGGTCTTTGATGGTTGAAAACCAACAGACACCAAGAACTCGTGCAAACGAGTGAACCACGCACGAGGAGCCTGCTTGAGACCATACAACGAGCGTTGTAACAAATAGAGAAAATCTGGGTGCTCCTTATCTTCGTAACCCGGAGGTTGACGCATATAGACAGTTTCAGCTAACCGGCCATTAAGAAACGCATTATGGATATCCAGTTGCCGGATCACCCAACCCCGAGAATAAGCTAAAGATAGCAATAAACGCACGGTGGTTGGCTTGACAACTGGACTAAAAGTTTCAAAGAAGTCCTGACCCGGCACTTGATTGAAGCCTTTCGCCACGAGACGAGCCTTGTAGCGCTCTACCGAACCATCAGCCTTCCGTTTCACACGAAAGACCCATTTACAACCAACCACATTAACACCAGCAGGAGGAGGAACAAGCCGCCAGGTCTGATTCAGCAGGAGGGCATTAAACTCAGCATCCATGGCCTCCTGCCACTCACTGTGTCGAACAACCTGAGAGAAACATGATGGTTCGGAACTGGTAGGATCCGGAGGAGTGACCTGAGACACCAAGGCACGCATATCAGCCGACCTTTGAGACCGTAGCGTCATTGAGTGCGAGCGAGGAAGACCACGCACACGCCGACGAGTGTGACGCACAACAACAGGTTGGCCGGGAGCACTGGCAGGAACACTCGGCACCGGTGGTGGAACAAAGGATGCCATAGACCGGGAAAAACCAACCGCACCCCAAGGCATACTTCTGACAGCCGATACCGAACCACTGAGTGCGGGGCGCGCAAAAGGAAAATTCTACTCATCAAAACGCACATGTCTACACACAAAAATTCGGTTAGTGTTGAGATCCATGCACCTATAACCACGGAAGGACTCAGGGTACCCTAAAAACACACAGGGAGCCGACCGAAAATCCATCTTGTGCCGATTGTAAGGACGCAAGTATGGATAACAAAGACAACCGAAAACTTTAAGCAGAGTGTATGACGGGGGAGACCGATGAACTTTGAAGTGTGGACTGACATGACCAAGGACAGGAGTAGGCATTTTATTAATTAGGTATACCGCAGTTTCAAATGCAAACTCCCAGAAATGAGACGGGACCGAAGCCTGAGCCATCAAGGCAAGACCCGTCTCAACGATGTGCCTGTGCCTACGCTCCACACGCCCATTCTGCTCATGGGTGTAGGCACAGGAACGACGATAGACAATTCCCAACTGAACAAAGCGATTATGCAACTTTTGGTATTCACCCCCCAAATCAGTCTGAATAGATTTAATTTTGCACGAAAAAAGACGCTCTACCATGGTACGGAAACGTCCAAAAACAACATATATATCAGATTTTTGACGTAGAGGATAAAACCACATAAAGCGAGAATAGTCATCAATAAAAATAACGAAGTAACGCGAACCATTACTAGATAATAAAGGCGCAGGGCCCCAAATGTCCGAGTACAAAAGTTCAAGAACATGTGAACTAGACGAACTAACACGAGGAAGCGGAAAACGAGCCGACTTCCCTAATTGACAAGCAGAACATAAAGACTCACTAATACTAGAATTGGAAGTTGGACATGACTTCAGTATCTGACCGAGAACTCGCTGATGCGGGTGACCTAGCCTGTTGTGCCAAACGGAATGAGTGGCCCGCGCGGACAGTAACGCAGCAAGACAAGACTTGGACACTAAGGTCCAGAACCAGCATAACACTGGTAGCATGCAACAGCGGTATGACCAATATTGCCGCAAATCTGACACCGTGGTGGAGACCGACGACCGCGACCACGACCACCGCGCTGCCAGCGCCCACGACCGCCACCACGCACGAAACCGCCACCTCGACCTTCTCTGCCACGCCCACGTTGAGCCACCATGACCGCCGGAGTCACCTGCGCACCACCTGTGTCATGCTCATCTCCGTAGATAAATTCATTCGCCACTAGGAAATCGGACAGCTCAGCAAGTAATTGGTTCTTGCCTCACCGTCAACGTGGCCACGAGCGGACGATACTCTGCGCGAAGCCCTCGAAAAATGTATAGATTATGATCATCAAGAGTCACCTCCCGGCCAGCCAACGCCAGGTCCTCCACGAGCACCTGCGCACGACCGAGGTAGTCCGCCACGGATTCATCACCTTGCCGCAGACCTTGAAGCTGCCCTAGTAGCCGGAGAGTACGAGCACGTGTCATCGACCCCAGGGATTGTTCCACGGCAAGCCACACCTACCGGGAACTGGTTTTGCCGACGGCCAAATGCATGATCTCGTCAGAAAGTGACGAGATCAGCATGGAGAGGATCGCCTGGTCTTGGCGAACCCAGGCGGCGACGGAAGGATCAATCGCAGCAAGCGTCGCTAGAGCGGAAGTGGACATCGTCGGCGGCGGCACCGTAGGCGTCGGACATGGCAGTGTGCCATCAACAAAGCCAAGTAAGTTTTGACCCTTCAAAAATGGCACTAGTTGAGTCCTCTAGAAGAGATAATTTCTTGACGTTAATTTGATGGAAATAAAATGGTGGGCAGAGGAGAGGTTATTGTTAGAATGAACAGGAATAGGGATGGCAACATCAGACACAGTCCGCTTAGAGGATACTCCGGCAGCACTGTCATGGTTCTCAGCCATAAGAAGAGAAAAAAAAAAAACCAAAGCTGTGATACCAGATGAGAACGTCGATTCTAGGATATTATTGATAATACGAAAACTGATGAATATATACAGTAAGGGAATGAATAAATACAGTAAGAATCACTAACCAAATATTAATCAAATATTATCCTACCAAATATAACTCTAAAATATATTCATCTCTAATACTTATAAGGGTGCATGATCCATCTTGAAATGTAATAAAACTATTTTCGATTGAGTGTGCATTTTCATTTTAATTTATACCATACAATAATTGTTATTTTCTTTAAGGCTAGTTACTCTAGACGGGATATTTTTAAGAGATCGATTACAGAACGTAACTTTGATAAATCAAGTTAATTAATCCTTTTTCGAAATACTTAATGGTACGATATGGTACCGTCTTCCTTCGCCCTTTAGGTCCAACATACCCTCTTCTATACGGAAAATTATACCATGGACCACGGTGTACATAGCAATGTGCACCACGTACGTAAACGACGTCGTTTTGAGCATTGCAAACTAACCGTCCGTTTTTTTTTTTTGAAATCACGTTTCCCGTTTCGGTCGGTCTCTGTATTTATGTTAATATTCTGTGTATTCTAGGTAATCGTTCTGTGTATTCCAGGCAATCATTCTGTGTATTCTAGGCAACCGTTCTGTGTATTCATGTTAGTAACACATGTTGTGATGTGTTTGTGCATTCGAATGTTTAGGAGGATGAGTTCTGTGTATTTTGTGTCAATATTCTGTGTATTCATGTTATTAACACAGTTGCGATGTGTTTGTGCATTCTAATGTTAGGAGGATGAGTTCTGTGTATTTTGTGTCAATATTCTGTGTATTTTGGACAAACATTCTGTGTATTCTAAGCAAACGTTCTGTGTATTCTAGATAATGATTATGTGTATTATAGATAATGAATTCCCTAGAGTCATTCACGTCCACGTCCACTAACATCGAAACGACGTCGTTTTGGACCAGGGTGCACAGTCCACGATATAAGGATTACTTCTATACCATACTCTAATCACTTTATGGACCTAGGCCCAATTCCCACCGTGCCTTTGAAAAGTCATTGACTTTGTAGAGGTAGTAACAAATACAAACTCAAAGTTGTTTGATAAATGATTATTAGCTGATTGGATTATAAAGTATAACTAGTTAATAACATTAACATATTATAGGAAGGTGTTTGGTAAATTAATTATTACCTGATAGTTGTTTGGTATAATTTTTTTTTTTAAAAAAAAAACTAATTGAAAAAGTTGTTTTGAGCAGCTTTATGAATTTTAGTATTTTAGAGTTACAAAAAATTGATTAATCAAGCACTTGTATTGAATTTTTAACTAAGCCAAATAACTCATTGTGGTCAAATAAGTTAAAATTAACTGATAAACTAACCTTTCACTTTAGAAGTAGTACCAAGTATAAAAAGTTATCGCAGCCATAAAATTTTTCTATATATATGTGTATGTGTAATCGTTTTTGTCTTTTTTATTTATCAAATAATTAATTTTGTTAAATACTTTTACCCTCAATCAACTAATTTAATAGCTCTTAACTTTCAATTTCTAATTTCTAAGTTTTTCAACTAGCTTGTCAAACAAGCCTATGTAAAAATATTTGTAAAGGTCGTAGCCATGACTCGCATTAAAACCCGGAGATCAACGACTAGAATCTTTTCCTTTTCTTACCACTAATCAGTTTTTATGACTTGCATGCCGTCCAACATTTCATTTCATTTGATCGTCTAATTCCATTCACACTCTTTATTCAGCCTCTTAATATAAAAAATGACCAAGACCTTATCCACTCTTTTATTTTATTCTCTCCCTAGCTTGCGTGGAAAGCAAGGGTGAGATATTTATTTCCTTTTTTAGTAATTTTAATTTTAATTCATGATTTTTAATGTAAAATGTTAAAAGTTCAGTAAATGTCTGTAGAGGTAAGAACATCTCAAATATTTTGAGTTCTTATTATAATCGGAATAAAAAAATATTATAATGTAGAATACTATTAGAACATCCCCAATAAACACAAATTTTGAAGAGTTTTTACAGATATAACTAGAAAATAGAAGATGAGACGGAAGAGAAAAGAAAAAAAAAAAAAAAAAAAAACAGAAAAGCTTCATATTAACATGTGCCCGGCTGGGCGCTAGTTTTGCGCCTAACGCGACTAAGGTATGGCTTTTATTTGGTGGGTCCCATTATAGAGACAAAAATCAGGTTTTTATAATCTTATCTAATGAAAAAACACCAAAAACCCCTCTCCCATTTGTTGAAAAATATCTTTAAGTTTTTAAACATACAAAAATCATTTAAAATCCACTATTGTGAATATAACCTTATTTTAAACATTATTCTTGGTTTTTGTTCTTGAGTATAATGGCATTTCTTATTGTATAACCATGTTCTTGTATGGAATTAAAAGTTGGATTATCTCTTATATAGTTATATTATATGGAGTTATTTATATTTTTCTAAAAACTTCTATGCGTCTTAAGATTTACATGTTTAATACTTAATAACTAATGCTTAATGCTTAGCAGTTAGCACATATAATATTTCAATATTTAGTTAATATTTTTAAAAGATAGATTAAAAAGATCAAAACTTGAACCAAAATAATCATTAAAACAGTAAACTAAATAATTGAAGTGTGATAGAGATATATTTTACAGTTATTTAGTTTGAAACGTGTAATTGACAAAGCAATACCTCTTGGCCTCTTCCCCGTTTCGGTTCCAAACAAAAATTCCACAATGCAAAAAAAGCATTTCTGTTACCTCACCACTGCCAGCTTTTTTAAAAAGAAGCATATGTTTGTCTTCCAATAAAACTTCACATCACCTCTTTCACATATCATTTGTGAATTCAATTCAATTCAATTCAGCTGGTCCCTCTCTCTCTCTCTCTCTCTGGTCTTTATCATTTCAAGCAAATTCAAGTCACACTCCTACCAGTCTCTGTTTGGCCTAGTTTGGGACACACCCAGGTGACTAACCTTAAATTCTTGAAGAACCCACAGTGTGCAAGATGCTTTTGAGTCTGATACAAAGCCAAAGGTAGAATCTTTTTACTGTTTTCTCAATGCTTCATGGGGTGTTGCTATAGTTTTGGCCGGGGAGGAGATTTGGGTAGGTAGGATTGAGTTTTGCCATGTTTTGTTTCTAGATTTCAGCTTAATTGATTTCAATTTTTTTTTTAATTCTTGAAACTAGTAGAAGGGTTATAGAGGGACTGATTGATTGTTAACAGCTAGCTTAGCACCACCTTCTCTTTTTTATTTTGGTAAATTCGTCGGGTCTTTCTCCGTGCATTTAACAGTCCAGGTCCACCCGCGTTCGCTCCGGGAGGCACGGGAGCTGGTCTAGGGGAATCGTCACTCGTGGGATAACACCACCTTCTCTGATTGATCTTGTTTGTTAAGATCAATTGCTTACCACTATGTTAAAAGCTATACACTTGGACTCCGATCCCTATTCTATTCTGATCCTACTTGTTAGATCAAGTGCTTGTTACTACGCCAAAAAGTGCAAAGGCGCAACTTTATTTTGTTATAGACCGCCACATTTTGGAAAGTACTGGATTTGACCCTTCATCTTAGCCACTAATTGCTGGACTTTGCCCGTTACCGGCCTATGCCTAACATATATGATTTTTGTATGAAAATGGTTGTCTGTCTTGTATTAATATACATGGCATTTTTAATGGTCAGGTTTGCATGTCCCTTAATCTTGAAGGATGGAGTGGTAGTTTGATAGGTTAACTGATTGGTACTTAGCTAGTAATTAAGCTGCTACCAATGGAAAGTGGAGTTGAATTTTCATCTCCTTGCATTTCAAATGGGAGCAGTAGTATACCTATAGCTTCCTATGCTGGGCATGATCAGGGGAGCAGTCTTCAACTGCTGAGTCTGAGCAGACTTAGCAGTGGCCTTGAAAAGCTGTTGATAGATCCTGGTGAATATGAGGACTACAATGATGCTGATATAGTGGTTGAGGGGATTTCGGTGGGGGTAAACCGGGGTATTTTGGCTGCCCGGAGTCAGTTTTTCCACGAAAAGTTTAAGAAAGCGAAGAAAGGTTGCGGTGGAAAACCAAAGTTTTTGATGACTGAACTGGTGCCCTGTGGTTGGGTAGGCTATGAAGCTTTTATGGATTTCTTGAATTATGTGTATACGGGAAAGACCAAGGCTTCTCCCCCGGAGGTTTCAACTTGCGTCGATGAATCTTGTGACCATTATGCTTGCCGCCCCGCCATTGATTTTGCTGTCCAGCTTATGTATGCTTCTGCCACTTTCCAAATTAAAGAACTTGTCATGCTTATTCAGGTCAGCACTCACTGCATTTCGTTCTCGTATGTTCAATCGAAGCTGTTTAATTTCTGTTATTAGCTTATAATGTAATTTGTGCAGCAAAACCTTGATTGGTTTGTTGATAATGCTGCCATAGAAGATGTGATTCCAATACTATTGGTGGCCTTTCACTGCTCTCTCGCCCAACTAGTTGAGCACTGTGTTCAAAGGGTCACGCGTTCTAATCTAGACAACTTCACTCTCGAGAAGGAACTTCCTGGTAAGATCTCGAGCGACATTAAAGCACGAAGACTCAACCAGCAGGGTGCAGTGCAAGAAGTCGAGGCTGCGAATGAGAAGAGGATTCGGAAGATCTTGAAAGCCCTAGACTGCAACGATGTCGAATTGGTAAAAATGCTGCTGGAGGAATCGGAGATCACACTAGACGATGCTTATGCTGTGCATTATGCAGCTGCATATTGTAACTCTAAGGTAGTTAACGAAGTGCTCGGGCTTGATAAGGTCGATCTGAATCTCCGCAATGCACAAGGGTACACGGTGCTCCACATGGCCGCACGACGCAAGGATCCTGCAATTATAGTGGCGATACTGGACAAGAGTGGAGCCTCGGTTCGAGATGCCACGTGCTGCAATGGGCACACGGCTGTTACAATCTGCAGGAGGTCTACTAGGCCGAAGGATTATAACAAGACAACCGAGCATGGACAGGAAAAGAACAACGACAGGCTCTGCATTGATGTTTTGGAGGGAGCGATGATGAACGGGAATCCCATATCGCTGCCATCATCCACCCCGCTCGAAAATGATTTGGTTATGGAGCTTTACTTCCTTGAAAACCGAGGTGCTGCTTACTTCATTCTTTTAACTTTCTGTCATATATTATGATAGTTAAGACTAAATCTTTGGTTGAATTGTATGAGTCAGTGGCATTGGCAAGAACATTATACCCTCGTGAGGCGAAAATAAACATGGAAATAGCACATGCAGATTCAACCTCAGAATTTGCTGGACTTTCTGCAATCGAGGGGTTGTGTGGAAATCTCAAAGGGGTTGGTTTGACTGGATTGCCACCTGACCAAGTTAAAAGGCTCATAGACCGCCGGGAAGCCCTTAAAAAGACTGGTATGTAATTTTTAGCTTACTCAATACTAAATACTCCATCCATCTCATTTTGTGAAGGATAATTGTGTTTGACATAATTTTAAAAATTAAAATTAACCCACAACTTGAAAAGCAGAGCTTTTTGAAAAAGACTATTGTTTGCCAATGTTTTGCTGTCTTGAGCCTTTTAACTTCAAAAGTGCTCACCAACTAATCTCCCAACTATGCAAAATTAATACCCTTAGGGGCAACCCTAGCCAAGTTGGTTGGGATGTTGGCTTGTTAAGTGTTAATCACAAGGTTCCAAGTTCGAATCCTAGTGGGAGCAGCCTATTGGCCTTATTGGTTTTGAGTCGGTTAGCTATGGGCAACCTAGACTGGTTTACTTCCTTATGATTCTTTGCCGATTAGGGTCACATGGCAGTACACAATGCACAGCCTCAGGTAAGTGGGAGCGACCTATTGGCCTTATTGGTTTGAGCCCGTTAGCTATGGGCAACTTATGTTAGTTTACTTCCTTGTGATACTTTGCTGACTACTCAACTAGAATCACAAGGCGGTACACAATGCACATCCTCATGTACTATAGTTTACTTCCTTGTGGTACTTTGCTGGCGGTATGCAATGCACATCCTCATGTACTACTCGACTAGAGTCACAAGGCGGTATGCAATGCACACCCTCAAGTAGTGGCTGTGAGTTTAGCCACCCTTAATCTCTCATCACCATAATTAAATCTTTGAAAGTGGCTACCTTTGCATAGTTAGAGGAGAAATCATGGACAATAATCATGCCAGCCAACCTTTACTCCTTTAATTTATATGAAGTTAGCCAATTATCACCAGTAGTTCCTCTGTTGCAGTTCCCTTTGGCACCATTACCCCTTAGGATTGATTCTTGCCATTACATAACATACACACTTTGCTTAAACACCCAATTTTTGTCCTTCCAAAGAATCAATATATATGTAGGCTAGTTTCATCACTACATTTAAAGAAACCGGGATTGAACTAGCTAGCCGAGATATCACTTGTGTCTCGTGACCAATCGCCCTTTGAATTGTGGTCTTGGTTTAATATTGTAACCCTTTTTGTGTGTTTGATGAATGATGCAGTGGAGTTAGGGCGGCGTTTCTTCCGAAACTGCTCAGATGTATTGGACAAGTTAGCTGCGGACGATGTTCTTGATTCTCTTGAATCTTTGATGCTGGAGAGCGGCACTCCTGAGGAACAGACAAACAAGAAGAGGCGATACATGGAACTTAAGGATGAGGTAATGAAAGCGTTTGACAAAGACATGGCACAGAACCGGGTTGGCTTCTCATCTTGTTCTTCATCCTCGACTTCACCCAAGATGTCTGCAACATCCAAGATTAGGAAAAAGATCAAGTGAGATAAGTTTTATTCTTAGGCTTCCAAGTGTTCTAATATGAGGAGTTTTATAGGATTCTAAATATATACATAACGAATTCTTGTGTGTGGGCATGCATGTTATTTAGTTAATTTCACTTTTTGGTGCTAAAGCATACTTACAATTTCAGATTTATTACTTGAAGACTTATTTTGAATATATTTAGTTCACTACTTTCTATTAGGAATTTATGTAACCGGTACCTAAAGTTAAAGAAAATTAGGTGTTGCACTATCGTGAATATTATCTTACGTTTGATAGGAACTTTATTAATTTTAGTTTAAAAAAATGTTAATTATCTTGTTGCGATGGACATATTAGAAGTGGGGTCTAGGACAAACTGACCCAAGGGAGGCCAAGACGAATCCAACCTAGGTTGAGCCAACCCTATGGTATATGGGCCCCAAGGCCGACCTTGAGGCCCCAAGGTTGACCTCAAGGCCACCCTTGGAGGGGGCCAACCCAAGCCTAGAGGGTCTGGTGGGTGGGGCGCCCTTCGCAAGCTCGGCCGAGACAACTAAGACGTGGTCAAACGGAACTGCAACCGTTTGCCCTAAGTGGGAGGTGTCCAATTCCGGGATAATTGTAAGGAGAGGCCAGCAATAAAAACAAGTCCTTTAGTCGACACAACTTGTTTTGTTACTACACTCTTTGTACTCTCATTGAATAACAAAGTCAATATTAAGACACTTTGTATCTTTCAAGCATTCATGTCCTTTTACCTTTACAGCCTTTTACTCTTTAATTAATCACACTTGGTTAATTTAAGCCACCTGAATTAATTAATTCCATCATGTTTTCATGCATAAAAGTTACTCTTTTATATTTTGATTTGTTTTTGTAAGAGTTAATCTTCTAGAATTTTTAAGGTTTTAATATCAAGAGATATTTTCAGAGATACAAACGTAACCTTTGCCCAAGAAAATAAGAGGAATTAAAAATTAGATGTTCTCTAATTGGCTAGAGTACAAGTGTACAACCACTCTAATTGAACAAAGTGGTTATGCTTCTTTGATTAACCAGAGGGCTTGACTAAAAGAGTTGACGAAGGTTATCCATTTTGAATAGAGAAGTTTATATTTATTCTGGATCATAGAAGTTTGACTACTCTTATGTAAGAGTGCAAACGAGCCGAGTTGAGCTCGATTACTACTAGAGAGGCTTGAGCTCAATTAATGAAACTTGAGCTCGGCTAACCATTTTTCGAGTAGCTCGAGCTCGGCTCAACTGGCTCTCTTCTTCTTCTTCAGCTTTAGCGGGGACAGAGGCTTCTGCGGATTCGGCTTTAGCTTCTGGCTAAACCAAGCGCTTTTGGTAGAGTGTTTGAACTCAAACTCGAGCCGAAAATCAACTCAACATAGCTTGAATTGAGCTCAAGCTCGAGTTCGAGTAGGGTTGCTCAAACTTTTGAGCTCAAATTCGAGCTCCAATTTGGCCTACAGTGCTAATGAGACATAAGCTCTCACCTAAAAATTCATTTTGATATGGTAAAATCCCAAAAGCCTCTCTCCACTGCCCCTAATCTCATGTCACAAAAACTTAACCAAACTCCTATTTTGATCAATCGCCCACAACACACTATACCAAAAGGCAAAGAACAATTTATTAACTCCAGTGCAGAGGCAACAGAACTTCACAAAGAGCAGCTCCTAAGCATGCATTAATATTACAATAAAACTTAAATTATAGACATCACATATATAACCAAAATCACTTAACAATCACATTCCATTTAGTAGCCAAAAACAGTTGTCCAAACTGAAAATACAAGTAAAAATAACTTAATCAAACACAAACTTGAGCATCCCACACAACTAAAGGTTCCAACTACTAATCATTCCGTCAAAACAACTTAACAAGGCATCAAAAGGTATTCAAGACCCTCACAGTACTTTGATAGATAAAACCATCACCGCAATCTCCTAGCCTCTCTCTCGGACTCGAGCAGGGTGAGGACATCACCCTCTCTCACTGGTCCCTTCACATTCCTCATAATAAACCTGTTTTGGTCATCAATAAACTTTACCCTCACTTGAGTTACCTGTCCTCTGGATCCCGTGCGACCCATAACCTTCACCACAATTGCATGCTTGATTTGAGATTCCATTCTGCATACCCAATTCATTCTTAAGTTATATGTCTATAAATCAAACTTAATATAAACATACCATTATCATAAAAACACATACTCTGTAAGATAAAATAGACAGAAAAGACCAACATTTTTTTAAAAAGTCATGAGAACTTAGAATCAATGAACACTGTAAGTCAACTAAGGTTTTATAAACAAAGGGACACAATAAATTCCTCACAAATTCATAGTCATGTACATATATACATGAATGCATACAAATAAACAAGCATTCATATTCTGTAATATATACATGTATATACATACAGGGATGCATATTATGTAATAAACAAGTATCTAGTAAGCAAAGATTATTACTAAATAACCGGATTAATCAAATATTTAAGTCAAATGTTCGAATTAATTTTTTAAAAATACTTTCTGTATGGAAAAAAAATACAGTTTGAATATATATTTAAACGGGGAATGAAGAGAGAAAACAAAAGCGGGGATTACCCTATAGCAAAATGGTTAATTTCAAGCACCAATTTACACATACAAGAAAAAATATAGATAGAAAAGGAGGATTTTATACCTGGAAAGAATGAACTCCGAGACTTTGAGCCGGAGATGCCGAGGGCGGAAAGCCGGAGAAGGGAGAGAAAACGGAGAGAGATTATCGGCAAAAGGAGTATTTTAGGGAAAAGCTGCGCAATAATGGACTAGGGTTAGGGATTTGCAGATTTTATATATAGATAATGGGTTGGGTCTATAGTTATTTGGGTTTTATTTGTTTTTTGTTTTGGGCCAAATTTTGGTAATATGAATAATGATTTTGATTTTGAGGGTAAAATAAATGGGCTTTATAATAGAGCTGATTATTTATGTTTATTAAATCAGCTGGAGTTTGTTTGCATAAATTTATGTTAATATGAAATTATTCTTTTTAATTTTATATTTATAATAATTTAGAATTTATGTAATTATTCCATCTAATTTTTTTAGTTTTATATTTATAAAATTTTACAATATTTTAGTTTTATATTTATAATAATTTATAAACTTTGATGCATGTTGGACTTTCTAATATCTCTTTGGTAGTAAATGTTGTGATAATAAAAATGAACAAACAACATAGTATTGCCAAGGAAGAAAAATAACAAAAAAAAAAAAAAATTGACAATGACTTTCAATATCTTTATTTTATCATTTTAATAAGTATTCAAAATATCCTCCGGTATTTTTTTATTTATAAAGTTATGCGATAAACCAATGTGTGTTTTTCATAGACCATTTGGTAATGACTCATTTTGATCTCCATGATGCCAAATTCCAAACTAGTTATATTTGTTATACCTCCACTGTCCTGTGTGAGGATAATAAAGTGTGCTTTATACAAATTATAAGTGGGTATGTTTAAGGAATATTAGACAGGTTATATAAATATTCAATCCACGAAAGCTCCAGAAGAGTAATGAGATTATAGTATAAAATGATAAATTCTAAATGACAATCTTGAAGATTGTACCATATCCCTTCTCTACACCTTTTGAGACAATGTTGTCAGGCGATCCTTCCCTTCCTTGTCCGGCGTGAGCAGCGAGCTTTCGGCGACGGCGGCGGCGCAATGCAGCAAGACCATAGCAGTGGCATTTTGGATTCCTTCTTCTCCTTCTAGCAGCGGCGGGAAAATGGTGCGCAAGACAGCGGAAAAATGGTGCTTCAAGTTTCATCTTCTTGAAATTGCATCCAAAAGGCAAGAAGCAGCAGATGGTCCGCCAGAGAAGAAGAAAACAGACATGAAAGGACTAAAATACCCTCATTATATTTGGGTTTAGAATTTTCCGGCGACATTTGGCCGGTAATTGGCCGGAGTGACCAAAATTGATAAAAGTTGAATAGTCATGGTATGCAATTAACAGTTTTGAAAATCGTGGACTGCAATTAACAGGACCCTTATAGTCAGTGGACCAAAATGACAATTTGCTAAACTTTCAATTTAACCATAGATCGATGGTACCTTAACTATTAATTTTATTCCAAATTTGATTCTCTAGTTAAATATCTACTTAGTAAAGATTAAATTTAAGGGTAAATGCCTTGTGGTCAAGCGGCATAGCTGTGTCCCTTCAAAGTGAGAGGTTAGAGATTTGATCCACTTTAGTAGATTGAGAAAGTAGGTTTGATCCACGGGGAGTACTACTGACTCAATACTTTTTTCTCAACGTACTAAAGTTGAAGTAGACCACAAGGTTTTAGCTTGGCTTGGGAGTGCTTTCATTCCTTCAATCTATTCATTCTTGGGAATAAGAATATTACGCATCGTGTGGCAATTATGGTTTGAGATGGTACTTATTCTGCATATTCTGAAATATGCTCCTCCCTTCCCATGCCTGCATAAAAAACTTGATGAGCTACATTTGAGTGTCCACATTTTAAGACATATCAATCAACCCATTATTATAAACAGAAATAGGCCGGGAACCTGCAAATCTTCCAGTTTATTAATCAACTTTCAGAGAAAGGTGAAGAATATGGGGTTGTTTACTAAAATGAAAAAATAAAAAATTTTCTGGAAAAACAGAAAATTGGAGGAGTGGAAGAATGGAAAATGGAAAAGTTGTTTACTAAAACAATCTCTCCAATGAGCCAACTCTTTTCCATTCTCCAACCTCATGTACAAATTTGGAGAACAGTTTTTTTGCTATCTCCAAATGGGAGAACGGAGAAAGCACGGGTGAACAGTAACTATTATGCTTGAGGTCTTCCGTTCGAATCTTGTTGGGTGCTTATTTTGCTGTAGCTTTTGATTTTCATTACTTCTTCACTTTCCTCTTCTTATGGCTTATGCGCAGATCTTCTCTTCTTTTATTATTATTATTATTATTTAACATCCTCACAGATTTACTATTATTATTATTATTATTATTATTATTATTATTATTATTATTATTGAAAAAACAAATTATATATGGTCAATGCATGTTAATGGTAACAATAGTGAAAAAGATAACGGAAGTTATAATGGTAAGAATATGTTTGTCTAAAATATTGTATAGTACAACTCTTATAGCATAATGTATTAAAAAAATATAAACGGAAAATGGACATAAATGAATGGTATCTTTTATTATTATTATTATTATTATTATTATTATTATTATTTAACATCCTCACAGATTTACTATTATTATTATTATATTATTATTATTATTATTGAAAAAATAAATTATATATGGTCAATGTATGTTCATGGTAACAATAGTGGAAAAGATAACGGAAGAAATGAAGATTGAAGAAATGAAGAATGAAATTTGGAAAACTGGAGAAATGAAAAACTGGAAGAATGGAGAAGGAAAACTGGAGAAATGGAGAAATGGAAAACTGGGAATGGAAAAACAGAAAAATGAAGTAAACGACCCATATACTTTTTGGGTTGGAAACCTTTCCGCACCTTGTGGTTATGACTTCAGTCCCCCTCCCATATATCAAATGTAAATAGTAAATACACCCCACTCCCCCCCCCCCCAATAAAATGAGAAAATATCAATTTTGGTCCCACGATTATTAACAAAATGACAATTTAGTCCAGATGTTTAATTTCTACCAATTTTGGTCCTACGACTATTGTTTTAGTACCAATTTTGGTCCCACAACTACTGTTTTAGTACCAAAATTCATCACGATGGTCACCCATCAGTTTAAAATGTGCCAAAATCTAAAATTTTTAAAGGTACTTTCATCCTTTTCAACTCAATATCCCAATTTGAGCATGAATAAAGAGGTTTAAGCCCTAAGATCGATCACAATCCACAGTTCTCATCCTCAAATTAAGGTAAAATGAGGAGAAAAACTGCGAATTTTGATTAATCTTAGGACTTAAATCCATTTATTCATGCTCAAATTTGGATATTAAATTGAAAATGACGAAAATAACCTTAACAATTTTATATTTTTGCACGTTTTAAACGAATGGGTGACCAGCGCGATGAATTTTGGCATTAAAACAGTAGTCGCGCGCGGATGAAAGTTGGTACTAAAACAATAGTTGTGGACCAAAATTGGTAGAAATTAAACATATAGATCAAAATTATCATTTTGCTAATAGTAGTGAGACCAAAATTGGTATTTGCTCTTAATAAAATATACACAAGAAAGGGTATTTAGTAATTTAGGTATTCTTTCCTTCAAAAAAAAAAAAAAAGTAATTTAGGTATTCCCATCCCATGCTTTGAATTAAAGCTTCAGGCGGGATTGCCTTCTCCCTTGCGGCGCACTACTCGTCAGAGATTCAACAATCATATTTATCTCTCTTACTTTAAAAAAAAAAAGATTGATCTCCCTCTAGGGTTTTTTCAAGAATGGCAGATCGCCATCATCATTCCAGGTCCTGTCGTTCTCATTCCCGGTCCCCGAAACCGTACCGGTCCCATCGTTCTCGGTCCCCAGAAGCGTCTCGGTCCCGTCGTTCCCGATCCCCATTGCCATTAACATTTCCTTTGGTCTATATTCTCTCTCGATTTTCTTTTCAATTTCCGAGTTTCTCACATGTATATGTGTATGCTTATCCGCGCGTTTATGTGTGCAGGAATTTCAAAACCGAATAGAAATTGTGCCAGAACGTTGCACAAGGCTCTATGTATCCAACTTGGGGGATGGAGTTTCGAACGATGATATCGTCGTAAATTCTCTCTCGTGTATTTTTTCAGTTCTTATTTCAAAATTTTTCATACACATAGATAATCCGATTGTGTTAATGCAGAAACTGTTTTCATATGTGGGTTCTTTGAGTTCGTCCACACTCAAGTATGACAAGATTGGCAGATCAACGGTATTATATATTTATATTATTTGAAGCTAAGATGTTCATTCTATCGGGTTTCTGATGTACAAGTAATTGTGGCAGGGAATTGCAGAAGTGATTTTCAATAGCCACTCAGATGCTATGAGAGCCGTAAAAAAGTACCGGAATCTAAAATTGGATGGGAGACCAATAAAGATTGAAGTTGTAGAGTTTTAATTTTCAATTCCTTGGATGAATTTTTATATGTAGGTGATAATAATTCAATATTTATGAGGAATGTTAAATGTCTAAATCAATCAATACCTTTGTTCTGATCAATTTCACTGCATATGCATTATAAGTTCCTAACTGTACGGACTGCATAGCTTGTATGAGTACCTTAACAACCTGCAAATAGAAGTAGAAATATCATAAAATAGAAAAGGAGCATAAATGCTTGGATGAAATTGGATAAACAAATATAATTTCTATATGGACTAGTATATAATTACAAGTGTAAACAGTCTATGTTCATGTTGCAGCCAGGAGAAAGACATTATGTGGAAGCTGAGGTCATACAATGAAACAAGGTGTCTTTTACTTTACCATTGAAGTTTTGTGAAGCTAAATTCTAGTATATAGTTAGAAAGTATTATTTACGATTGATTTTTCTACTTAATATTATCATTAATAAAAAATAAATATTTTATAAAAATAATATTCAAATATTGGATTAGATTTTAGTTTTTTAAGAAAATTAACTGAATAGGAAAATGCAGTTGTCTAATTTTCTACGAAATAGATAATGATAGTTTTCTTAATTTCAAATATAAATACTTTTGGAAAAATAAGTCACTTTCTATTAATAATTTTTCAAATTTTCAAGTGGACCTTTTGTTAATAATTTGTTATTGCTTTGAATTATTTTATGTTTGATGATATATGTGTGTTAATAATAAGTTAAAATTTTGGATATACCCAAAATGACCTAAAATGACTATTTTCACCGAACATATTTGAATTACTTTTTGATTCAGATATTGAGTTTTGAAAACATCATTTGAAATTTGTGGATATCTGAATTGAAATGGGTATCATCTTAATTGAACAAATGCCCACGTCTGTTTAAGAGAAGATAGGATGAACATAATCTACTTATTTAAGTATTTGTGGTGAATATTGATAAAGCTGAATTAAAAATTATCAGTATTAAAAATTTAGGGTGTGTTTTGTTGGTGGGTTTAAGCATAAGGAATGGGTATAAAAGTGATTGCTAGTGTTTGGTTGATAGGTTTTGAGAATGCTACTATGGGTTTGGAATACTCCATTAATGAGAAAACTTATAATCTTATTAGATAAGGAATTTCCCATTCCACCCAACTACCAAACATGCTAAATACTTTCATTAAAACCCATTACCTTAACCAAGTATTTGATACTCATTCCGATTCCGATTCCCATGTGCGAACCAAACACACCCTTAATATTTATAAAAAATAGGAATAAGGTTCAAATTAGCCACTGAACACTCCAAATACATGCAATTTCACCTGCTAGCAAGTTACCTTCAATTTCATCAGGTTGCATGCTTATGTGAATGGTGAATAGACATTTTAAAATAATTTTTTAATAATAAACATTAAAATTAAAATTAAAATTAAAAATTATTTTTTTTAAAAAAATGTTGGACACCATTCCCCCCTCCTTCGTCTCCAACCAGAAAGGACTCATAAATTATATCTATAATACCTTGAAAATAAAACTATAATAAACTCTTGCATCCTGGCGTTTGTTTGTTTTTTTATTTTTAATAAAAAAATTATTTTTTATTTTTAAAGGTTATTACGGAGTATTAAAAAATATTTTAAAATGCCAACTCACCATCCATGTAAGCAGACAACCTGATGAAATGGAAGGTAACCTATTATCAGGTGAATTAAAATTGCATGCATTTGGAGTGTTCAGTGGCCTAATTGCACTTTTACTTCGTTCAGTGGCCTAATTGCACTTTGAGGTTACGCTCAGTGGCTAATTTGAACCTTATTCCTAAAAAATATTCAAATAGTTGATAAGTTTTCATTGTTTTTAGAAAATGAACTAAATAGAAAAATACAGTTGTATATGCATATTTAAGCACAAATTAAAGAGTCAATGTCCCTACTGAGGTTTTGAGTTACTACTTAATTGTATTGAATTCTAAAATACAGCTATAAATTATTATTTATGATTGGTTTTATAAAGATAATATTATCATTGTTAAAATAATTTTAATATGTTATAGAAAAATATTTAAATAATAGATTAATTTTCATTTTTATTTAGAAAACATACTAAACAATAAACTAACTGCAGTTATCTGTCAAAGACCTTGTTGTTAAATGGCATCCGGTGTCTCGGTTAACACTCCCACATGGATGATGGGAGTGGGTTCAAGACTCCACCCTCAGTGGAGTAAACTGTTGTCTAATATCTAGTTTTCTTAATTGTTAACCAAATAATATTTAAATATTTTTGAAAAAATATGACCACTCTCTATTAGTCATTTTCAAATACACCATTAGTTAATATTTTATTATAGATTTTAATTATTTTATGTTTAATTGATAGGGGAAGAAGAGGAATTAGATGTTGGATTCTCAGGAGGAAGGGATGATTTTGAGGATGAAGATGATGGATTCAATGATGGTGATCTGAGAGTAAGTCCCCAATATAATATAATATTGGTTTTCTTTATGATGAAGTACCATTTGAACTATCTTATGTATTACATGCAAATTCAAGTAACCTTAAATTTGTTTCCTTTTCCGTATTGACTGCGTAGAGAGGTCAGCTATCTTGGAACAATGCAACTTGATTCTCATGGATCACAGTACAGGTTATGCAACATGGTCGATCTGGTGGAAGGACAGGAAGATCGTGAACGGGCTGAGATGAGGAAGTTAAAGAAACGCGTAAAACAGGAAGCGAATTGAAAGGAGCTGCTCGATCGTGAAATTCGTAAAGATAATCATTTCTTGTTTGGTGTGAAGGAGAAGGAGATCGAAAGCGGCTCTAGCAGAAGAAAGGTCTGAAAAGTATGGGAAAGCGCTTGCTTTTCTTCAAGAACAAGACCACGCTTTTAATAAATCTAGGCAATTGGGAAGAAAACAGGAAGAGAAGAAGATGAAGATACAAGAAGTTCAACTCACAGTTTCATTCTGGCCTGGATTAATTACTTGAAAATTTTGGTGAGTATATATATGTGCACTTTAATTTATTATACTTCATACCTATTTTATTTTTTTTAAGATTTACATATACAAACAATTCTGATGTTTTGACAGTACAACAGAATCTGTACGTATGTATCAATAATTTATTTCTTTAATTTTTATTTTAAATGAATGATTCAATTAAACATTAATAAAACCTTATATTGTTCTATGTATTTTTCTTTTGAACAGATAGATGATGAAAAGTACATTTTCTTATGTGGTGACAATAACATCAAACGTGTTTTAGAATTTGTACTTAAGGTACAAGAAGTTCGTTTTAAATTCAAAATGAATAAGAAAATTGCATTCATCGGAAGAAGAAGAAAAATTGTTGAAGAGATGAGGAGAGGATGTGATTATAACTTTCGCATACATGATTTTAAGTGCTTTTGGGCACGACTTTATAGTATGGCCTCATCTAGGATCCAATATTTAAATAAGATTGGACTTGATGAAGGAAATGATGAAATTTTACAAGGACTCAGAAAATTATTATCTTATGAAGATGAATGCACAACAATTGGATCATGGGCTTTGTTGGGCAAAGGGAAAATAATAATTGCATGTGATATGGGAGACAAAATGTTATAGGAGTCTTGAATGAGTATGAGAAATGGAAGAACAATGCACGTACCAATGATTTTGAACAAGCATTCAAGTATTACTATGAGATGCTTAATACTTCTTCTTCTTCCCATCAACATTGCACTCTTGTTGTGCTCTCAATTATTCATCTAATTTGGATCAAGTTCCAGAGGTTGAGTCCTGCCCTCAATGTGACTAGAACATGCATAAATTTGTCACTTTCTCCTGTTGTCATGGTCCGACCAATTATTTATATTATAATTAGTATGAAGCTAGACTAGGAATACTACTAGAGTTTGTGTTAAGTTGTACTTGCACTGGCTGTTAGAGTTGTTGTAGTAATCTACATGCATGTATTATATATGTTTGCACTTAGACGTTCATGCATGCTTGTAATATTATTATTTATTGAGTATACATACAAATTAAACCTTTCATTTCTTCGCGTTTTCAATGCCTCAACTAGAATAATGGCTTTCAGGACCCATTCGTGAAACCAATCTAAGATACCTATAACTGACCAACTTAAATCAAGAAAGTGAATAGTCTACGATGAGTTGAAATCTTGTGATTATCCGAGTTTCAAGACATAATTCAATTATCCAAGACGGTTTGAGTATAAATTGGTTCATTTGTCACCATATGTAAGTATATACAAATTAAATAAATTAAATAAAACTAAAAAATCTCAATTAATTGAATTAATAATAAGGTGATAACTTGGTTCTTGGTTGTGATCATGACCAAAAGATTGTTTACAAATTCCAATCAGTAGTGAAGTTTAAATAATGATCAGACAGGTGGATGGCCCCATCTGTTAAGAAAAAAAAAACAGGAGCTTTACCTAACCGAAATGATTTTTTTAGTTGGGACAATTTCCGACAAATTATTGTGTGGACCATGAATGTAATATACATTTTTAATATATTAAAAGTATATTATTTTTATATTAATGTACATTATTTGATAACATATAAAAAATTATGTATTTTCAAATAATGTACTTTCATATACAAATAATATACTTTTAATATATTAAAAATTTATGATTCACACCAATGTTTAGATCATGGTCCATGAAATAATTATTGATTTACAACAAGAAGTACGTCAAAAATCCTAATGTTAATAAACTGAAAGGTCAAAAGATCGACTCTTATATGACCCATAAAAAACCACTACTCCTTTGTAATAGATTAAACATAATCCTCTCAAATAATAGTTACAATTCTTGGTGGAAAAAATAATAATTTAACCCTTAATGATTCAAAATAGGCCAAAAACAATAATTATAACACTTAATTGGTCAAATTAGGCGTATGATCCTTAATGACCCAAGTGAACTAAGACATTATTAACTTAATGTTATTACAAACAATGAATATCAATAACAAAATATATATTGATGTTTAGTTGTGTATGAGCCTATAATAAGAATAAATGTCTTACAAAGACAAAAACAAAAAATAAAACAATTGATCTTAATATAATAATCCAAAACATCAATATGCAAAAAATATCAAAACAAAAATCTAAAAGTACTAATCCAAATTTAAAAATTAGATTACCAATGAGATGGAGTAATACCCCTTTTTAATTAGGGAATGAGATTTTTAATTGAAAGGGTAATCAAATCCCATTCCAAGTGTTTTAAAAAGTTTTCAACCAAATACTAACTATGATTTTAATTTGATTCTCATTCCTAGTGTGTAAATCCATGAACCAAATACACCCTTAATAATTATCATTATACACTAAAATTCTCCGTAACCCTTTAAAATTATTTAATAATTACTCTGTAAAATTGCAATCGGATTTGTTTTAAAAGGAAACAATTAAGGAGCAATTAATGTCAATTGAATTTTATTAAATTTTGGCAACAACTTAATTCAGAAAAGCAATACAATTCCAGCCAAAAAATAAACCACGTACAAAACACTCTATGTACATAAAATTAATACGGAGTATTAATTTTTGAAATAATTTTGTATTCAAAGCAATACAATGAACTAGACAAAGATTAATACGATTTTGATACCAAAAGTTAGATATCAATGTAGTTTAAGCGATATTGACCTCTAGTTATAGTTGATGTCGTTTCAGTTGACGTTTTGTCTCCCTCATAACCTTAAATGGTGTATTGAGATTATTATGTGTAGTCTAACCAAACTACTTAATAAGTCTAGTTAATGTTGGATTTAGAGTCCTTTCATCACCGTCCATACTTTCCCTTCAAAATCGTATCTATCCATTCGTATATACAAACAATATAGTTTTGATGTTTTTGTTCAACTACCTAGTACAGCTGCGCTGAATTTGCATTGTACTTTTTATTCTAGTCTTCATCAAGAATCATCAATTCAAGAGAACATGATGAAGAGTGGAGTTGAAGGAAAGTAGAAAATTTAGATCTTGTAAAGTGTTTGGGCCACAAAATCAATATTACTTCATCACTCAATTCCCCTTTAGATACATGCATAAAACTCTTATCTCTACCTCCATCTTTAATCCTTTTTTATTTTTGTGTTTGGGAAGTAAGAAGACAAGCTTCTCACATAATATAATCCAAAAATTGACATACAATCAATGTTATGCATGGAAAAAGTGTAATTGTATTCTCAGTTTGATTCTTTAGTTAGGTTGATTATTTGAAGCAAGCTAAGGACAATTAATTCTTCTACCATACAAAATTTTTAATTCCAAAGTTATATAGATCGAGTTGTATTGTCATGTATTAAATTTTTACACTAGGCAAAATAAACTTTAGATTGTATATAAATATGATCATGATGAGGATCGGACTCGTTTGTTTTCTATTTCTCAAAAATAAGTAGTAAAAAAATATGGAAAGATTTGAAAAACCAAAAAATACTTTAATTTCCTTAACATCTGTGTTATTCTATTATACTTTTGTGTTTTGGAAGATTTGCATGCAATCAAAGATTTGCATGGAATAAGTGTACATATGTACGTGTGACTTTTTCCTTGCGGTGATTTGAAGTAAAGCCAATTAATTCTTCTACAAGATTTTTATTTCCTATATTTTATATAAGATCAGAGCTACATTATCAGGATCAGAATCAATCCAAGCCAATTCTCCTCTTCTTATCTTACCTACAATACAAAACATGGCAACCCAACCCCTCTCTCTATCAAGAACAATGATTTCAAAACTACAAATAACTCATGTTGATGAGAAGATTATCATAGAACAAGTTAAGGATACACATAATTCTAATGGTGGCATAGATGTCGATGCAAATTCTCTTCTCAAGTTGTTGGAAGGCATTTTCACTTTGAATACGGTTTGTGAATATATTACTTGCATCAAACTACTTTTAAAATTTTGTTTTTCACAAATATACATATTTTGTTACCATTGTATATATATAAACCTATAGTACAGTAAATAAATTTTCACCTAAATACAATGCATATAATCATAGTTGAAAGAGAGATTATTTCGTATATGGTCTTACAATATAATTTTGCTTAGAAATATATAGTTTCATTATTGATTTCATCACACTAGCTAGCTTTAATTTGTGTTAATGGGGTATGAGTTTAGGATTCAAAGAGTGCTGAAGATAATTCTGAAAAAGAAGATGAGACCTCCAATGAGAATCCAGAGAGTGATGAAGATAATTCTGAAAATGAAGATGAATTTTCTAATGAGGATTCAGAGAGTGATGAAGATAATCCTGAAAATGAAGATGAATCTTCTAATGATGATTCAAAGCGTGATGAAGATGATCCTGAGGAAGAAGGAAGTGATGAACATGGAAAACCTGAGACGGTATGCCCTACTACTTCAATTCCTTTTTTTACTGTCCAACTTTAATTTGTTGGTAAAATTCTATTTGTTTCCTCAGATCAGGTATTCTATGGGATATTATTACAATAGTTTGCTAAATAGGCCTTGCCTGAAAGTGCTCAAACATTTTATTTTGTGTTTTGTAAGCAAGAAGATAGACTTCTCACATAATAAAAAATAATGGACAAACAATCAAAGATTTGCATGGGATAAGTGTGATTATATTCCTCAGTTTGGTTGTTTTCATTACAGTAGTTTGAAACATGGTCAACTAATTTATGTACTAGATTTTTAACTCGATCTTTTGATTTAAATGAAAGTCCGCATGACTACACAAATGTGTGATGTGGTTAAAATGCTCTGAGTGATCAAACTAATTCTATGTTGAATAACTACAAAGCACTCATATTAGGAGAAGATGGATCATAGAACAAATTAAGGATAAACATAATCTTAATGGTGGTATAGACTTTTATGCAAATTGTCTTGGGTAAAACTCACCTTATAATCAGGTAATTTTATGTTGAATAACTATAGCCAGAAGAGAATGAAATTTCTTAAATGATCTTACAATTCTGCTTAAAAATAGTTTCATTCTTGTTTTTATTAAACTAGCTTTGTACATGTTAATGGAGTATGGATTTAGGTTCATCGAGAAGCAAGGCAAGACAGGTTGCAGTTACAAGAACGCATCCACAAGGAGATTTCATTTGTTGTTTTACAACTCTCTTTCATGGTATGATAAACTCTACCTGCATCACACAATTTTGTATGAGTACAAATGATGACTTTTTTCTTTTAAATTTCATTTTCATTTTTAGGTAACTTTCACTTGTGTAAGCTCTGATGATTGTCACTCAACTGCCATTTATCTACTACGTTTGTTGTCAAAGTATATGTGGCATGCTAAGGGAGTAATGTTACTCGCATGTTTTGCGATCATCCGAGGAAAACCTAAAGTTACCTCACAATCATGTCATCGGAAAGGACTATCCTACAACATGGCTTCTCTAAGAAAAAGTGTAAACTCATTGCTATCCACTGAGAATGAAATTTTTTTGAATGACTCAATAAAGTCCATGTTTGATCTCACCGAGCTCATGGTTGAGCTTCGACATTCATCATCAATATTTTTGGCAAACTACTGGATCGCAAGAAGTGTTGTTGCCTATGCTCACCTCCTTATTTTGGACCTTGAGTAAGATCACTTGATTTAACTTTGTATAAATTAAATTACATATATTTTGCCTTAATCTAATTTTTCAATAATCATTGTAAATAATTAGTTGTAAAATCTCATATAAATATGTACAAATCATTAAATATCTACAAATCATTAATACAATTTAACGTGTAAATTGAGTTTAATTAACTATTCGTAAATAAGTGTAGTGAAGATTGATTTATTGATATTTGTTTTTAATTAATTAATTAGCTAGTCATGCTCTTATATATCCTTCAGGCCACAAAATCAGATGATGACGGAACTGTCCAACGTATCCACCAAAATCAAAGAGATTCTGGCTTCCAGCCTCCCATTACTAGGTTGGCTTAAAATTTTATTTTAATAATTAGTTGCGAAATGAAATGTTTATGATTATAATTGATGTATAATTATATGAATATCATTTAATTTCTAGTGCATATGAAGTTATTATAAATTGACTGTAAAAGTTAAACTTTGTTATGCAAACAAATAATCTATCCTTAATTTTTCTAATGAAAATAATAATTAATTAAATTCAAAATTACAATACTTTGATTAAATAGATTTTACCAAAAATTATAATTTGGCAATGAGATTAATTATAGTTTTGTGTATGCAGAGACAAAAAGGGCAGAAGAAAATTATCAAGCATTGTTACATGCGTTTGATTATTCTTCAAATATCTTGAACGTTCTTAAATTGATATTCAATGTCAAAAATAATAAAGAGAAGCCAATTTTGTACTAGGATAGAAGGCGAGATGTATGTATAAGCATTTGTTCTTACTTATCTTATCATATATGTGTACGTGTGAAATAATACTCAACTATACTTCAATTCTAATTAATTAATTAGTGGCAATTAAGTACAAGCTAAGCTAAGCTAAGCTAAGCTAAACTGCATGTCTGCCTATACTATACACTACAATTCAATTATCTTAGCTTGAACGTCCCATCATGCTTAAAGCAAAATTAGTACTCCGTATTCAATATTTTATTTTTTTTAATTTTTATTTTAAATGAACGATTCAATTAAACATTAATATGACATTATATTGTTCTATGTATTTTTGTTTTGAACAGATTCATGATGATGAATACATTTTCTTATGCGGAGGCAATAACATTAAACGAGTTCTAGAATTTGTACTTCAGGTACAAGAAGTTCGTTCCGAATTTCAAATGAATATGAAAATTGCATATGTTGGAAGAAGAAGAAAAATGATTGAAGAGTTGGACGGAGCATGTGATTATGTATTTGACCTTATTGAAGTTAAGTGCTTTTGGACACGACTTTATAGTATGACTTCATCTAGAATTCAATATTTAAATAAGGTTGGACTTGATGAAGGAAGTGATGAAATTTTGCAAGGACTCAGAAAATTATTATCTTATGAAGATGAGTGTACAACAATTGAATCCTGGGCTTTGTTGGGCAAAGGGAAAAGAATAATTTCATGTGATGTGGGAGACAAAATGTTAGGAGTATTGAATGAGTATGAGAAATGGAAGAACAATGCGCATGCCAATGATTTTGAACAAGCATTCTAGGATTGCTATGAGATGCTTAATACTTCTTCTTCTTCTTCCCGTCAACACTCTTGTTGTGCTCTCAATTACTCATCTAATTTGGATCAAGTTCCAGAGGTTGAGTCCTGCCCTCAGTGTGACCAGAACATGCATAAATTTGTCACTTTCTCCTGTTGTCATGGTCCGGCTAATTATTTATATTATCAATAGGATAGTGACTCGGATTAATACTAGAGTTTGTGTTCCACTTGCACTTGCTGTTAGAGTTGTTGTAGTAGTCTACATGCATGTATTATGTTTGTAGTTGTACGTTCATGGTTGTAATATTATTCATTGAATATACATTGTAATTTGTTCACGTTTTCAATGTCGTCCCAACTAGAATAAGAACATTAAAAGTGTATTAAATCAAAGTGTATCATCATCAGCTTGAAATAAGAAGGAGAATCAGAGCTGCACCCCAATCCTAGATAGGCAAAATTCCCTCATTCTGTGAACAGTTCATCAAACCCCTTCCCTCTTGCATTTAAGAACTTTGACGACTAAAAAATAGGACATTTGTTTTTAAATTGAAAACTAAAAATAAAATAAATTAAAATGGACCGAATAACTGAAAGTTATAATATTTCTTGTACATAAAGGGAATAGATATCCATCTTGTATCATCTGAAAGATTGATGGGTTCCCCTTCAGAATTTCTATCTAATTTTTGTATGTTAGATGCTATTTACGACCAAAAATTAGAATTGCACAGAAATTTCAACGAGCATATTTTTAGATCTTCCATTTGATCGGTATGTTGGCCGGAAACCTCTTTTCTGAATAAAAATCTCGTTTGCTTTCGTTGGACATAAACAATGAGATTTCTAACGGTGTATGTTGTGGTGGCAATATAATGCCAAGTGGCAACCCACATCATCATCTACTAAGATTGGACCATACAGAGATAATAATAGCACCAATCGTGCATGGGATAAGCATTGAGGGTGTGGAGAATTCACAAAATAAATAAATAAATAAATAAAGACTGATTATATTGGAGGACCATATATATTAACGAAAGACTAAAGAGGATTCCTTTTCTCATTCCACAAATCTTGTTAGTTGTGTACATTAGGTTTTCAAATACCACCATATCCTCCCCTTTTCAATTATTTGGTCAAAAGGAAATTGATGAAAGGATTAAATCTTCCTCTAGTCTTCCCCTCTTTATTCAGAAAGGGGTCACCAAGTAAGTAAAACGTGATTTTTATATTAAAAGATGACGTGTTCGATGCTTGTTACCACTTTCTCGATCAAATTTGTTGCACTACAGGTTATTGGATAGGAGCACAATCTTTCATTAATTGTAACTTCTTGTGCTGATTTGATGCATGTATCCACTCTTTTGTTTTATTTTTTAAATATATCCATCTACAATTGTGAAATTAATCTGTTTTTTTTTTTTTCTTTTTACTATGGAGAATATTCGACTCAAAACTATTTAAAATGATACACCCTACAAAAATCAATTCAGTCAATGTTCGACTCAAAACTCTTTAAAATGATACACCCTACAAAAATCAATCCAATCAATCCTCCAACATTGCAGCTAAATTAACATTCTGCTTTTCAACTATTCTTAATTGCTAAGTACTATGTATATCTTTTTAATTATTTGATCGAAAAGAAATTGATGAGATTATCAGTACGTATTTAAGGTGAATACTAATAAGGTGCTTTAATTAGTGTCTTCAATTTCTATTCATTTAATCGATATAATAGATCTACATAATATACATTAGAGAGAAGCTCAATTTTTCAAGATATATATGAGAAATAAATATTTGGCTTGTAATGTTAAAATTATGCAGAGATTGATTCAAGTTTTTTGTAATTCACTACTAATTCACAACTGAGTTTCCTTATAAAATGGCTCCGAATTGAACCATGTATAGTATTCAAGTCAATATATTCCAAAAAAAAAGTCAATGGCCCTGTTTGGTAAATAATCATTCTATCAGCCAATTTTAGCTTATTTGACCATTATTAGTTGTTTGGTTAATAAGCTTTTTGTAACTCTAAAATGCTAAAATTCAAAAGGCTACTCAAAGTAGCCTTTTCAATTAGCTTTTTGAGAAAATAAATTATACCAAACAGCTATCAGCTACCAGCTAATTTATCAAACAACTTTCTACAATCAGCTAATGTTATCAAAAAATCATATCTTCTAACTCAAACAGCCAACTCAATCAGCTAACAGTCATTTACCAAACAGGACCAATATATTCCAAATGCAAATTAAATTGGCTTGATAGTGATGGAGCAAGGAGGTTGAGGGCGGTGGACTATCATGGCCCTGCTCATCTGCCGAGGCAATGCCCTCATTGCCAATGCAATGACACCATATTTTGCTATTTTAAAACCTACAGCATGGCTCAACCAAGGTATTATATATTGTCATACATGTACACGTGAGTGTTTAGGTGTGCAGCATTTGAGCACGTGCATTGTGCGTGTGTGTGAGCGCGTGCGCGTGTGTGAGCACATGTTATTACATTTATTAAGTTGTGTATTTATTTTTATGATATTGAGTTACAACTTAATAGTAATAAATTTTAATATGTAGTTATAAAATGTTATTTATGATTGGTTTTATTAGTTAAATTAAAGAAACGACCATTTTTCAAGATATAGATGATGATTAATTGTTTGACTTGTATTACTGTTAAAATTATGCAGGGATTGTTTCAAATTGTTCGTAATTTACAATTGAGTTTCCTTATAAAAGGACTCCAAAACCGTGCGGGAGGCACAGAAGCTGGCCCAGAGAGAATCATCACTTGTGGGAATTGAATCCGGGTTCTCCCAAAATTCCTCTCCACAAAGAGAGCTCATTTGCCACTTGAGCTACCCCGGTTGTAGTGTTCAAGTCATTATATTCCAAATTAAATTGGTTGGATAATGATGGAGCAAGGAGGTTGAGGGTAGTGGTGAGTGGATAATCATGGCCCTCCTCTTCCGATGAGGTGATGGCCTCATAGTTAATGGAATCACACCAAGTTTTACTATTTTAACAATTATAACGTGTATCAACCGAGGTATTATTATTATATATGTGATTGTGAGTGTTTAGGGGTGTCGCATTTGAGCACGTGCGTTGTGCATGTGTGAGTGCGTGTATTTAGCGTGTGTAAGTGCGTCTCTTATTACAATTGTCAATTTATTTATTTATTTTTATGAGATTGAGTTACTATTTTTTTAGTAGTACTAACTCTATTACAATGTATAGTACAGTTTCTGTCAATACATACTTTTTTTAACTTATTGAAATACAAAGAGTCAATGCACGTGGGGTTTGAATTATTACTTAATTGTATTGAATTCTAAAATATAGCTATAAATTATAATTTATGATTGATTTATAAAGATAATATTATCATTGTTAAAATAATTTTAATATGTTATAAAAATATTTAAATATTAGATTAATTTTCATTTTTATTTAGAAAACATACCATACTAAACGGTAAACTGGAGTTGTATAATTTTCTATGAAATAGAAAATGATATTTTCATGACTTTCAACCAAATATTATAAAATTTAAATATTTTTGAAAAAATTATACAACATTCTATTAGTAATTTTCCAAATTTTCAAATAGACCATTAGTTAACATTTTGTTACTGATTTTAATTATTTTATGTTTAATTGATAATATATACACACACACATTAATTCGTAAATAATACAATAAACCTATATATGTATACCCAAATTGACCTATAATAACTATTTTCACCTAAAGCAAACATATTTGAATTATTATTTGACTCACTTTTGAAAACACCATTCGAAATTAAAAATCAGGTAAACCAATGTCAACCTCTATTGAAGGGATGATAGGATGATCATAATCATCTAATTTAAATATTTGAGGTGAATAGTGATAAGCATAATTAATTAGTGTGTTAAATTTCTATTCTTTGAATCAATATGGATTTCGTAATAACATTAAGGAGGAGATCGATTAATGAAGATATAGTTGAGCATTAATTGTTAGACTTGAATTGATAAAATTATGCAGATATTACTTCAAATTGTTTGTAATTCACAATTGAGTTTCCTTATTAAATGGCTCCAAGTTATTTTATTTCAAATTAAATTAGCTTGATAATGATGGAGCAAGGATATTAAGGGCAATGGACTATCATGGCCCTCTTCTTGCGTCGAGGCCATGCATGCCCTCATTGTCAATGCAATGACACCAAGTTTTGCAATTTTAACAACTACATACAACGTAGATCAATCGGGATATTATTGTCATACATGTGCAGGCGAGTGTTTAAGTGTGCAGCGTGTGAGCACGTGCGATGTGCGTGTGTGAACGCGTGCATTTGGCATGTGTGTGCTCGTGTGTTATTCCAATTATCAGCTTATGTATTTATTTTTTTGATATCAAGTTACAACTTAATTGTATTAAGAGTTAATCCCTTGTTTTTCTTTGGGTGTTCCCCTCTTCTGTTAAAAAAAAAAAAAAAAAGAAAAAAAGAAAAGAAAAGAAAGAGTTAATCCCTTTTTTAAGTCTTACTTTTATTAGGGTATTTCCACTTTTAGTCCACTATAATTAATTTTGTCACATTGCAATCACTCTTTTTCTTGTTATGCCACTTTTAGTCCTCCGTTATGTTGACAGTCAGTTGACCATCTAATCCCAGAGTTTTTTTTGTTATGTTCTTCTTTTTTCGCAGACCCACCTGAGCTATTCTCAAGACAAAGCAGTTGGATTAGTTATTATTTTTTTTTTTAGAAAATGAACTAAATAGATAGGAAAATACAGTAGTCTAATTTTCTATCAAATAGAAAATGATAGTTTTGATAATTTAACCAAACATTATAAATATAAATATTTTTGTGAAAGTAAGTGCAAATTTTGTTAATAATTTGTTAATGCTTTGTTTTAAAAATTTGGGTTTACCCAAAATGACGTATAATAATTATTTTTACCCGAAGCGAACATATTTAAATTAAATTTTATTCAGAAATTAAGTTTTGAAAACATCATAAAAATTATTTGGATATCTAAATTAAAATAAGGTGTCATCTTAATTGAAACAATGAACACTTATATTTAAGAGAAGATAGGATGGTCGTTCCTAATCTACTAATTTCAGTATTTGAGGTGAATAATGATAAGTTTAATTATAAATTATAAATTATCAGTACTAATTAATTAATATTTATAAAAAATTCAAATAATGGATAATTTTATTTTTATTTTTTTAAAAAATTAACTAAATAGAAAAAATGAAGTTGTATAATTTTCTACGGGAAATAAAATGATATTTTTCGATCTTAATTTCAACCATATATTAGAAAGTATAAATATTTTCGGCTAAATAAGTCACTTTCTATTACTAGTTTTCCAAATTTTTAAATGAACCCTTAGTTAATAATTTGTTGTTGTTTTAAATTATTTTATGTTTTATGATATAAAAATATATACATAAATACATACATACACACACACAGAGTAATAATATGAACAAATTTTCGAGTATACGTACCCAAATTGACCTAAAATAATTATTTTAACCTGAAGTGAATATATTTGAATTATTATTTGCTTTGGATATTGA
The DNA here is from genome assembly GCF_003576645.1 of Ipomoea triloba. Taxonomy (NCBI): domain Eukaryota; kingdom Viridiplantae; phylum Streptophyta; class Magnoliopsida; order Solanales; family Convolvulaceae; genus Ipomoea; species Ipomoea triloba. The sequence continues at coordinate 20,891,942 of NC_044928.1, forward strand.
GTTTCGAAAACATCATCTGAAATTTTTAAATATATATATGAATTTAAAATCATGTATCATCTTAATTGAACCAATGGCACATCTATTTAAGAGAAGATAGGATTATCATAATCTACTAAATTAAATATTTAAGGTGAATACTGATAAGCTGCTTTAATTAGTGTCTTAAATTTCTATTTGTTTAATCAATATGATCTACATAATATACATTAAAGAGAAGCTCGATTATTCAAGATATAAATGAAAATTAAATGTTTGACTTGTAATGTTAAAATTATGTAGAGATTGCTTCAATTTGTTTGTAATTCACTACTAATTCAGCTATGAATTTTTTATGAATTTTTTTAGCACTCAAAAAAATTCATATAGTTGAGTTTCCTTATAAAATGGCTCCAAATCATGTATAGTATTCAAGTCCTTATATTCTAAATGCAAATTAAATTAGCTTGATAGTGATGGAGCGAGGAGGTTGAGGGCGGTGGACTATCTTGGCCCTGCTCATCTGCCGAGGCCATGCCGTCATTGCCAATGCATTAACACCATATTTTGCTATTTTAACAACTACAACATGGCTCAACCGAGGTATTATTGTTATACATGTACATATGAGTGCTTAGGTGTGTAGCGTTTGAGTACGTGCGTTGTGCGTGTGTGTGAGCACATGTTATTACATTTATTAAGTTTTGTATTTATTTTTAATGATATTGAGTTACAACTTAATAGTAATAAATTATAATATGTAGTTATAAATTGTTTATTTATGATTGGTTTTACTAGTTAATATTATCATTATTACAATAATTAATATTTTATAAAATTATTCAAATTATGGATCATTTACTTTTCGTTGTTTTTAGAAAATGAATAAATAGGAAATGCCTTTGTCTAATCTTTCTAGTAAATAGACAATTGTTATAGGTAAAATATATGGTGAGATTACTAGAAGAATTATATGATGATATATAATGGATAATACATTAGGCTTGAGCCACATGGACTGGCCTAAGAGAGTAACTGGATTAAGAAGGCCCACGAAGGAGATCCAACGCAGAGCTACTAAAGAGTTCGATAAGGATTGAACTTAATATTTGTAATATTAGCAGGATTAGGGCCTATTAGTTATTTTCGGGCTCTAGACCCAAAATATGTATAAATAGGCCTCATCCTTGGAGGGAGGAAAAGCAATTCTGAGTAATACAATACCTATGTATTTTCTCCATATACTTTTCCTACATTTTTCCTATATTCTCGCTATTCTGACATGTAGTGTTAGCCTGATTTTGACTACCCAAAAGTCATAAAATCAACATTGGCGACGTCCGTGGGAATCGATACGAAAAAGCTTTGTACTTTCCTCTGAACTTGAGAAAACATGGTGACTACACGACGAAACACGCGAATAGATCAACCAGTGAGGGATCCGCGAGAAGCTCTTGATCACCCTTCTTCTCACGGACCATCCAACCAACCGGCTCCCCCACGGGATGCCAGTCAAGAGAAACCCCAGAGGGGGGAGAGAACCTACTCGGGCATATGTCCACCGGACACTGGTGTCCCTCGAACCTAGCCGATCGAACTTCCTGATGAGCACAAATGATGAGTGTAAGAAGGGTGTAATGTCGTTCCGCTGAGGATTGGTGTTATGGCACGTAATTGTGTGAATTACCAGGCACTAGAGTATATGAATTTATAGAATCCAAGCAACAAAGATTGAATGGTGTAAAAGAAAGCAATTGATTAAGGTGTAAACTGTATGATAAAAGTATAGGCTAGATTAGGGGGTTGTAACCTTGATGTTCTAACAAGCTCAGGATTAGGGAAAGAATAATTAACCAATGGATATATGGCAATGCACAAAATAATTCTACTCAGCTACTTTCGTAATCAATAAGAGAATTAGGCTAAGATTGCCCCACTGTCGTGATGCATCAATCATAACCTTAAGCACCTAAGCATTGTAAGCCCCCAATATTACCTCTACTTTCATAGCAGGAAAATTAGGTTGAAATTGGTAAGGCTCGAGATCTCCATCCAACTGTCGTTGTAATGAATCCCTCTCCTAGACTAGCAATTAATTCTGGCCACAAACCAATAACTAGTGCAAAGAAATCCCCAAATCAACATAAACCCTAGGTAAAAGACTCAATATCTTTATGCAATTAATCATAAACCGAACATCAAGATTAACAATGAACCCCTAATCCAAACCCATAAACGAATTACTCCCGCATGATGGGAGTAAACACAGCAAAGCAAGAATAAATAACCATAAACATCATAAGAAATAAAAGGGAAGAGAAACTTAACTGATAAAGAACAAATCCAACTTCAATCCAAGATTCCAAGCTTGAAATTAAATAATCTAATGTGAAACGAATCTAAACTATGCCAGGGAAATATAAACAAAAAGCTAGGGTTCAGAACTCTGTAAGGGGAACTCTTTAAATTGTAGAGAATATGTAGAATATATAGGAGATAGATGGGTCTTGGCCCATGAGATAACTTCCAATTCTTTTCCAATTCTTATTCTTGTTTCCAATTCTTTCTTGGTAATTTCCTTTTCTTCCAAAACTTGTCCAAACTGCTCCAAAATTCTTCCTTTGCTGCTCCATGTAGATAATTCAGTTCTTGGGATAATATAACACACAAACAATTCTTAATTTCATTAGGATAAAGAAAATAAGCATAAAAACAACTCAAATAAGGGTGAATTATTGTACAAAATAGTAGATATCACTTCCTACCGAGATAATGGAGGTCGTCGAACACCTCCGTAGAGTCCTAAAACCAGTACAAACGACGAGAGGCGAGTCCCAGCCGGACCCCTCCCAACCTCGAACAGCTCAAGAGGCATCGCAGGAGAGATACTGGAGGACAATCTCAATCAATGATCCTTTGGGAACCCCAAATCTACGATCCCACGGCGAAGGGTCAGGCTTAACCATCTAAGACGAGCCCAAGTTGCCTGAGCAACCAACCCCTACGCAGGGGGATTACCAATGATAGAGCCACATAGAGAGGAAGCCTTAGAGGACACATCAAAAAGTTGCGGCGAAACCCCAGATCAGAATCAAGGATGTCGGGATCGAGAAATAGCCGAGCTCGCTAGGAAGCTTAGGGATCTCCAGGAAAGGATTGAAGGGTGAAAATACCGGCAAATCGTCTGATCGCTATTATCTACCAGCTCGTTCACCTTAGAAATACAAGAATATCGGGCACCTAAGAACTTTGAATGCCCAGCGATGCCCACATACGACTGAACGGTAGACCCCAATGATCACCTAGTTAGTTTTTAAGCAAAGATGATGGTGAGCAGAGAACCCGATGTACTATCGAGTCTTTTTCTCGACACTAAAGGAGTCACACAATGATGGTTCTTATCATTGCTGCCATGATCTATTGACTGCGCATTAGGCAAACTTTTCATAACGTACTTCGTGGGAAGCATAAAGACCAAAAAGCACTTCATGCCCCTTATCGCTATACGACAAAAAAAAACGGAGACTCTGAAGGAATTCTTGGGAAGATGGCAAAAGAACGTACAACAACTTTATCACTCTTCACGGAGGCCCTATGATCATTGGACCTATTCGTCCGCCTACGAAGGGATACACTTAAGACATATACCTAAGCTATCCAGCGAGCCAATAAATATGCAGAGACGGAAGAAGCCTTAAGAAAAAAGCAAGAGCGGGAAGCAAAGCGACCTCGTGATGAGGTCGAAAAGCATCCAACGGACCGACCATAAAAAGAGAAAGCAGACCAAATACCCTCAGAAGATCGGCCTGCCCCCATCATGAAGTAGGCCCCATACCTAAGACTCAGCAAGTGTATGAGATACGACCACCTCGCCTCACATCTGCAGGTGACCTGCCACCACCGCCTCCATTGCAACCAGATGACCAAAGAGGGCGACTAGCTATTCGTCCCAATCAATGGTTGCGGCAACCCGAGCACCCAAGCAGGGACCCAGTCCCTACTGATTGAGGAACAGAGCCCCCACGGGAAGGTCTCAGTAGACGAAACAATGAGTATGAGGAGCGAGGCAATGAATGTGAAGAACATGAAGAGTGGAACTAGAAACAAAAGCTCGTAATCCACTAGATAAGGACCAGTTGAGCGCATTTGGAATTCAAGGTGACACAAGAGATTTTACTTGTAATTAGAAAAGTAAACTCGTATAGTCATTTATCATGTACTTTTGACCATTATGGTACGATAATAAAGTTATTAGTTCGAGTTATCAGTGAGCCGCCCTCGCACCTTTCATGGATCATTTGGCCTTCCCATCGCCTGACTGGCGACTGAAGACTGTCAGGAACATAGTTCAAACAATTTGCACCTGAACGCCTACAAGGTAATAATCAAATTACAGTAGATGACGACCGAAAGTAAAAACCTAGCAAGGTCAGGCATTGAAGGATATGGGTACAATCGGGAGTTATGGGTAAGAAGTCTAAGATAGAGTATAGGGCTAATAGAAGAATAGTCTAAGTAGGTAAAATGGTCTAAAGCAGAGTCTAAGAATTCACGGAGTAGTTAGGAAAACGAGGTCTAGGAATAAGTTAGACAATACACAACCCTCACCTCAGTGTGGAAGACACATCCCCGCCTTAGAGTGGAAGACGCATCCCCACCTTAGTCTGGAATACACATACCCACCTCAGGCTAGAAAACATATCCCCACCTCAGGGTGGAAGACATATACCCACGTGAAAGACATTCCCATTAACTTGTATGGGAGAAACACATACCCACCTCAGGCTGGAAGACTCATATTCACACTAGAGACATAAGGGAGCCCCACTCGGAGCGTAGTGGTTGGTTTAAGTCACCCCTCGTAAACGAAACACTCCTCGTAACCAGGCCGGCTGACCAGGCTTTTCAAGCCTTTTCGTATCTTATGAATATTCTTGACGCTTGATATTTACGTAGTCTGGTAATTATTTCTTTAAATATTATTCTACATGCGTGTATACTTATTGTTATATTTGTATGAAATTAGTGCTTATCATTTAGGAGCTGTCACGTGCTATGAATGGTCAACTAACTTAGGATAGGAAACTAACAGGTCTGGACCAAACCCACTTAGTGAGGCGCATCTCACGAAGATGCTTCTTACTTAATTAGTATCCTAAAAAATATTTCAGGATGTTGAAATGATGCGTAGTCGGTCGGAGGAAAAATATTATTTACAAGTCGACTCAACTGAAGATGATCACTAGAAGAGGACTAGGCATACTTTTCAAAGACTTCATAACCACGAAATCTCAAGAAAGTGGGGAACTGGATAATGGATAATATACTAGGCTAGGCCACGTGAACTGGCCCAAAATAATAATAATAAAAAACAATAATATTAAAAAAAAAGGGAGGGGGGAGGGGGGGGGGGGGGG
>NC_044928.1:20897592-20904483 GCF_003576645.1 Ipomoea triloba
GGGGGGGGGGGGGGGGGGGGGGGGGGGGGGGGGAAGTCGGCCAAGGCCGACTCCAGTTCGTCAACAACCGCCACCATCGTCACTGTTCTTTCGCCGGAGAAAATTATTCCGGTCAACAACCGTCGAAATGTTGGTCAGAAAATTGATGACCGGTTGTCATTTGAGTTTAAATGTACCAAAATGACAAGTTTGAGTGTTCAATTGAACTTTTTTTTATGTTTGAAGGCATAATTGCACTTTTAGGTAAAGTTTGATGGCTTATTTGATCATTTTCCCTTACAAAAAACATTTATCTCACTCAAGCACGAGGAAGTACAAAAGTACAAAACCCAGAACAAATACGAATCTCATTCCCATCATTTCAAGGATCAAAGATATTACAAGATCCTACAAAAGATCCCATGCATCTCCAAGATGTTGGGCACACACAAAATTTTCTTATATATTATCTTACGAGCTCTGAATTGAGGGAAATGTATAAGACATTCTTATGTCGTTCTAAATTCACTTAAGAGTAGTACAAAAGTTAGGTTACAATATAAATTAAGATATGAAGAAGATAGAGTCTATTGTATAAAAATGTCTCTAGCATTTGTACTTTGAAACATGTTCATAGTGAATTGGGCTATTTTCCTAATACGAAAACTATTCCACAAATTAATAAATTTCTGAACTGCGTTATAAGTTTCTGTGTTATAACTACAACTACCACTCTAGCATCACACGATACTCAAATTCTCGATTTTGCTTGGTTAATGGCTTTCCAAGCTTCATTTGCGTTCGGATGAAGACCTTTCATGACACTCTATCTTCATCTAGATCTAGATAACAACCGAGTTCATTGCTCCTCTTCGTCTTATAGGGGATGATGATGAATACTTCGTCTTCGTCCTTTGGGAAATTGACAAAGAATGCTTTGCCTTTGTCTATGACAAATAGAATAGCTTTGTGTTCATCTAGGATGAAGATGGAGTTCGAATGCCATGAAAACTATAAATATTTTATTTTAGCCTGTTTGATAGCATGGTTAACTTATTAGTCAATTTTAGTTTGTTTGACCACTATTAGTTGTTTGACTTAGTTAAACAATTAATTTGAGTGTTTGATTAATTAGCTTTCTGTAACAGCTTATTGTCCCAAAATGTTAAAATTCAAAAAGTTGATCAATGAAGCTTCTTCAATCCGCTTTTTGAAAGTCATTGTATATATAATCAGTTAATGGCTAATTTACCAAACATCTTTCTACAATAATCAACTAATGCTATCAAATAGTTAAACTCACTAACACTATCAGCTAACAATTGTTTACTAAGAACCCCTTTAAAAAATAGAATTAATTACACTTTTGGTCCTATGATTATTGGTGTCCTATTAATTTGAGTACCCGACTTTAAAAAGTAACAATTTAGTCCCCTATTGATTGGGGTAAAACGGTCAATTGCTAGTTTTGAAAAAGGGAAAAATAATTCCGGTCGTTGGGTAAACAATCCTAAATCGATTTTAACCTAATTTCGCATCACCTACGAAGAACGAATCCAAAGCTACTCTCTGCGTGTGAAAAATAGTCCGAAAGAAAATCGATGCAACCTTCACAGTATCGCCGACCTTTCTAATGCTCTAATACATACTGAAGCTAATAATCAATTAAAATTGGTTTAAAATGTGTGCAGGAATTCTAGCAAAGTTGCTATTAATTTATGCATTATTTGATTCATTCTGGCAAGCACTCCATCATACGCAATCTTCAGTTGCCGGCGGACGACATTTCTATCTATTTGTGCATAGACCATTATTTTAGGCTGTGAAATTGACAACAGAATCGTAATAGAACAGCGTACAACACTGTTGCCTTACGCCCTTGCCTGCCTGCCTGTTCAATGGTTTGATCTGCCGCCGGTGTGCGACGGACTCCGGGCGATTGGTGAGTCCGGCGTATTCCGGGCAACTGACTGGTGAGTGGTGAGGGCTGAGTTGCTGACTTCAGCTTAGGTTAGTCGCATTGGTGATGAATTAACTTAAATTGACAATTTTTCCCCCATAAATAAACAATTTAAAAATATTTATGTTTTTCCGACAACATTTCGCCGGTGATTTGGCCGGGAGGACCAAATTTGTTAAAAAAAGCATAGTCAGGGGACTAAATTGTTACTTTTTAAAGTCGCGTACTCAAATTAATAGGATCCAATAGTCATAGGACCAAAAGTGTAATTAATTCTAAAAAATATAGAGTTTATTACCAAAATGGTCCCTCGACTATTGCGAAATTACTAATTTGGTCCTCAACAATTTTTCTTGACCAATTAAGTCCCTCGACTTTGAAAAATTTAACCAATTTGGTCCTCCGTTTATTTTTTTGTTAAACATCCGTTAAATCAGGACAAATTGGTAATTTTGCTATAGTCAAGGGACCAAATTGGTAATTAATTTTTGGGATAAAATACAATTAAGTCATCGTACTATTTGGAAACAAGCAATTAGGCCATCCAACTCAAATAACCCCAAATAAACCATTGAACTCAAAAAAATAAAGCAATTGAGCGACTAAAACCGAAAAAAAAAAGAGCAATTAACCCATTTTAAAAATTTTCGGCAACAAATTTCGGCACCGACAATCATTTCCAGTGGTCGCCGCCGGTCGCCATTTCTGGCGAGGTCGCCTTTCCCAGGATAAGGCGACCAGAAACCGCCGGTTGCCGGAAATAGTCGTCGGTGTCGGAATTTGTCACCGAAAATTTTAAAAATGGGTTAATTGCTTCTTTTTTTTTTGGGTTGCAGTGGCTCAATTGCTTTATTTTCCTGAGTTCAATGCCTTATTTGGGGGTTATTTGAGTTGGATGACCTAATTACTTGTTCCCAAATAGTACGATGGCTTTATTGTAGTTTATCCCTTAATTTTTCACTTAAATGGTCCCCTGACTATAGAAAAATTACCAATTTGGTCCTGATTTAACGGATATTAACGGAAAAATAAACGGAGGAAAAAATTGGTTAATTTTTCACTTAAATGGTCCCCTGACTATAGAAAAATTACCAATTTGGTCCTGATTTAACGGATATTAACGGAAAAATAAACGGAGGACTAAATTGGTTAAATTTTTCAAAGTCGAGGGACTTAATTGGTCAAGAAAAATTATTGAGGACCAAATTGGTAATTTCGCAATAGTCGAGGGACCATTTTGGTAATAAACTCAAAAATATAAAAAGAGAATAATATATTATTCAACTTGTGTAATAAAAAGATTTGATGTGTATGATTCTTTGCCAGGTAGAATCTTGAGACGAGGTTGTATGACTTTTAACTTATTTTTTACAAACAAAAATGATTCAAATTGCATTTTCTTTTAAAAACTTAATTGGGAGTGTGTGATTTTAATTTTTTTTTTTTTTTGGGTGATATGATAGTCTAATTGTATTTGGTAAAAATATTTATAAACTTATATTTTAATCATTATCCAAATTTTATTTTCTTTGTTTAACTTACCGACAGACTTTAAGCAATATGCGAATATGCCGTACTGGCGTCTAAGGTTGCCACAACTATCAACTATGTTCTCTCCAATGTTAAAAGTTGTATAATGTTTGGTGATGAAGTTATACCTTTGACTAAAGATAACTTCTACGATTCTCTATCTCTTTTGGAATTCTCAACACTTCGTTTAGATTAACATTATTATTAAACCAAACACGTGTTTCCACGTTGCAATAATTTATTCCACATTTAACAATGGAAAATACTTGGTGTACTCCCACCTTATACTCCCAAATTGTACTCCCTCTCATATGTTATTGATGTAGACATTTTTTTGTGAGTCCACATGATGAAAATAACCGATATCTATTTGCCACCTCAGAAAGTATAAGTAAGGGAATAGAATTTGGGAGTATATGTACTAGAACTCTTTAACCAGCTACCATGCTTAGTAACCTAAAAATTAGAAAATGAAAAAAGTCGCAAAGTTAGGATGCGTTTTAGTTCATATATCTATTTTTTTTTTGAGAACATATATCTATTTTTTTAAATAGTATTTTTTTAAAAAAAATAAGGAGTAATACTACTCACTCTTTAAAAAAAAAAAAAAATTCCTGTCGCGAACAGCTCAATCAGTTCTTAAGAGTAGATTATAGACAACATATGATCGAACACTAACATCTGAGTGTGAGAATATAACCCAATGTAATGTGCTTCTTGTTGGTACCAATTACAGGTCCCCTCACCTAATGGACCATTGAGCCATTATGATTTATCTATCCATTATCTTATTAGTAATATATTATCGTATTATTAGTAATAGATGACCCCTTAAGCGTTAGTTAATATATTTACAAACTTATTACAAAATATATTAATGAAAACATATTATTAAATGTATTACAAAATAAGTAATGCAAAATAAAAACATATTTATAGTATGAATAAATTAATTTGTTTATTAGTTAAAATTTTAAATAAAAAATTTAAGTTATATATTTTATAGCAATGTCCATAATTGTTACATTATGTTTATTGAGTTGGACTTTGAAATTAGAGATTTGGATTGGTTAAATAATATTTTAAAATTATATTTATTAATGTAAATATGTTAGTTTGTTAAAATTGAAAATTTAGAGCGTTAATTTTAAAATGATAAAAATTGATTAAATATAATTGATAAATTTAATGGCCTAAATGGGCTGGCCTAAAATCGAGTGAGTTAGCCAAATTAACATTATTATTGATAGAGTGAGAAGCAAACTTTTACCTTGTATAATGCTTGAACTGAACTCAAGTCTATTAAAAACCTATTCATATTAATTAAGTAGTAATTAGTCATATATATTTATTTTAAGAATTGATTGTCCATTATTTCATTGTACTATTTAAGGTAGGAAATAAATGAAAAATAAGAATTAATTTTTAATGAATGTCACATGAGTTAGTGAACATGATATGTATTTCATCGTGTTTCATGCGTTTGATTATATTTTTTTAATGATTGGTTTAAGTTATTTATAAATTAATTTTTTGTAAATGATATTAAAGGAGACAAATAAATAAGAAATAATTTATTTGATCAATGAATAAAAGCTATGACAAGTAAAAATAGAACATATGGAATAATAATTTCAGGAAAAGAGATTAACATTTTCTTATAGATTATTAAGTAGATGAAAGTGTGACATGCCAATTTAAGTGTGACCATAGTTCGATTCCGACTTTGAACTGGCAGTTTCATGTTCTCGAAAGTGGCAAACCAGAACCAACGATTCCGATTTGAACTATCAGTTTAAACTTTTTTTTTTTTTTAATTTCTATTTTCTATTTTTAAAAAAGTCCAAATTTAATAATGAATTTCTTTGAAATTTTTTCAGTCTGAAATGTTTAAAAAACCAGTTACATCAAATATTTAATGTTTAAAGAAATTACAAAATACAAATAATTACACTTTTTTTTTTTTTGAAAACAAAATAATTACACTTAATTTTACTAAGATTAAGTTGTTTATTTATCTTTTCAGAAATGAATTATTATTATTAATTTATTATTAATCTATCTGTCCAATTTTACCTGTCTTATTTACTATTCATGGGTCAAACCAACTATTTCTTCATTGCTTATTTTCTTTAGTAATTTTTTATTATTTTTAAATTTAATTTTTTTTGTTTAATAGTACTTTTGATGTAGTTTCTAAATATATAAAGTTTATATATTAATTCTAAACTTAATATTATGAAAAATTAGATTAAAATTAACTTCAGTCACGCCTTGTTAAATGAATCAGACAACCAAAATGAGACGGATGTAGTACTTTTTATAATTTGAAACCAAGACCATCCAATCATCCATACGATTCTGATTCGAATTCAATTTTTACAATACTAAATTTATTTAAAACTAGACTGATCATTTACTCATTTCTTCTTCAAATGACCAACTACCACTGTATTTAAGAATGCCAACTACCACTCTGACCTCTATATATAATCAATCACACACTTCAATTCCTCCAAAACCCAACGCCTCTACTCTCAACTGGAAAATCGCTAACAGAAATATATATAATGCTTGGTGGGTGTTTCCGGGGACAAGTGTCCTCCGATTCGGGGGCGGAGCGGGACCCGGTCCTCCTGGTATCGGGCATGGGCGGGTCCATATTAAACGCCAGGAGTAATTCCGGGTCGGATACTCGGGTCTGGGTCCGGATATTTCTCTCGGAAATGTTGTTCAAGAAGAAAGTGTGGTCACTGTACAACCCGGAAACAGGTGCGCCGCCCAACTGGTAAAAATGCATTGTGATTTGTTGTTGAAGTGTATAAAATAAATAGGAATATTTGAAAAATGGTTTCAGGGTATACGGAGAGTTTGGATGATAGTAGCGAGATTGCGGTGCCCGACGACGATTATGGATTATATGCAATTGACATTTTGGACCCCTCATGGGTAAGTTTTGTTCTTTTCCTTTCCTGTCCTTTGCTTTTTTGAGCTGCACAGAATGACCTGTTTACTAACTCAAATTATTTTTCAATTTTTTGAAAATTTTTAAAAACTGTTTTGTTTGTCTTCTTGGATTATTTTCGCATTTGATTCTCAGACTATTTTGTCATATTACTTTGATTCGTGACTTTTAAAATATTGTCACATTTAGTCCTCAGTCTAATACCAAATTTGTGCTTTTATGTTACCAAATATGAATACATAACTTAGGACAAAGTTGTTATTTTTTTCAATTAAAAATTTTGGTCACCGATGGCCATAAATTAGACCGTAGGGTCATTTTTTATCAGGTTTTAAAAGTTTGGAATTAAATATGAAAAAATTAATGATTAATGATAAAATGTAGAAATAATGGGACAATTTTTTTTTTAAAAAAAAAAACTCATTTATAAAAAAAAAAAAAAAAAAAAAAAAAAAAA
>NC_044928.1:20904990-21004616 GCF_003576645.1 Ipomoea triloba
AAAAAAAAAAAAAAAAAAAAAAAAAAAAACTCTTTTGTGAATCGTTCGCACACGTTTTCTGGTTAGAAACTCACCAAAACTGTCTCACACTTATTCCGGTAACTAAAAAATTTAAAAATCTGTTTCCTTTAAAATGAACACTTTTCAAGACCGGTTTCAAGGGCAAATAAAAAACCTTTAATTTTTATATTGTATTTAATTTTAATTATGAAATTAATTGATGCTTGGTCGTATGAGAAGATTTCCAAAGGCCGGGACTTAAACAAATCTATTGTTTGTTAGTTTACAAATAACTAAATCTGTCACTTTATTAAGTAGCATGTCTTTCAAGTAACTAAAATTGCCACTTTACGCATAACTTAAGGTTAAATATGGTTGCAAAGACTAATAAGTCTGTACCATAGGTATAACTGAAGGACTAAAAATGCAATTTTTCCTATTATTTATTTATGTATTACAATTTACAACCTAAATACCTATCTAGATTCAACAAGGTGTATCTAATAACACTACAGAACCCATAATTTCCTAAACCATTACTATAATTCTCGTGTTGTTGATGCATTGATTCAAGCATAGGCAACAACCAGAAGTAAATCTTATATCACCCCTTAGAAGGGGAATGCCCCCATGCTTTGTATATTTATGATCTTTGGGTTGATAAAGTAAAACACATAATATTCTTAAGATATTTGTGTGCACAATGGGTATATAGGAAGTTCACTTTGTTCCCTTTTTCATTTGCAGTTCGCGAAGTGCATACACTTGTCGGATGTATACCATTTTCATGATATGATTGATATGCTTGTTGGATGTGGGTATGAAAAAGGAACTACATTGTTTGGATATGGTTATGATTTCCGGCAAAGCAATAGGTATTGTTTCAAATGTAAATTATCTTTCTTTGCTCCTCCAATGACTCTTAGGCAGGGGTTCTGGGGGCTTAAGATTAGTCTAGCGTAAGCTGGAAACCTAATGTATTGTTTGCCCAATCTTAACTTGTTTCTATTTTATAGCGTTTTGTTGAGTAGAATGGAGTGCCCTTAATCTATAGAGCTTGTGGTTGCAGGATTGACCAGGTGTTGAATGGCCTAAAAGAAAAACTGGAGGCTGCATATGAAGCCTCTGGGTCAAGAAAAGTGAATATAATTTCACACTCAATGGGGGGATTGCTGGTTACCTGTTTTATGTCTCTTTATACTAATGTATGCAAGATTTCCTTTATAAGTCTTGGAAACATTATATGATGGAACTATTTAGTCTCTATTGTGATGTGTTTGGAGAGGGCGTTTTCGCTCAAACGAAAACTACTCTACTCATCCTTCCATTTCTGAATATGAAACATAGCACAGAGTTGCGACTTTATGTTCCTCAATGTTAGGCGGAGGCTAGTAAAGGGCCAATTCTAGCAATTGGTGGCTAAGGGTTGTTGGGCGGAGGCTCGTGAAGGGTCAAGTCTAGCACTCTGCCTGTTGAAAATGTGGCGGTCTGTCTATAAGGAAATAAAGTTGTGCATTCGCTGTGAGCTAAAGCTTTTGGCGTTAGTGGTAATTAAGCGCTTGATCCTAACACTTATATCGTTCAATTTCAGATGTTTTCCAAGTATGTCAACAAGTGGATTGCCATAGCCTGCCCATTCCAAGGTGATTCTCCAGCCTTGGTTAAGCTATATATACAAAGCCCTCCTTCTTTATTGCATTATAGTGTTGGAAATTTGAATTATATATGAAATGTGCAAACAGGTGCGCCCGGATACATCAACGATTCGCTGTTAACTGGAGTGCAGTTCGTTGAAGGCTTTGAGAGCTACTTTTTTGTTTCACGCTGGACGATTCATCAACTGGTAAAGTCATGTAAACAAACTATGTCTCACTTTATCGTATGTTCTAAGTATGATAGATTAATCCGATTTCATTATGATGCTTAGTTGGTTGAATGTCCTTCGGTGTATGAGATGCTAGCAAACCCCGACTTCAAGTGGGAAAAGCAACCAGAAATTCGGGTGTGGCGAAAAAAAACTATTGATGAGGATGGATATGGAGATGGAGATGGAGATGGGGATACTATTGTTGAGCTGGAATCTTATGGTCCTAAAGAAAGTTTGATTGTGTTTGAAGAGGCATTAAAGGATAATGAGGTATTACCCTACACCATCTATGAACCAACATTTTTTGTTTATGTTAAAAATAAATCACCAACTTTTTTTGTAAAGTTGGTGTATTATGTAACGACTAAAAGATATGTTAGATCAAGCGCTTGCCAGTAACCTAAAAGGTATAGCTAGTAGAGAAGGCGTGATTTTATGTCCTTATATACCCGTTGATCAGGCTCTAATACTATTTGTTAGGATCAAACGCTTAGCACTGCGCCAAAAGTTATAGCTAATATCGAAGACGCAACTTTATTTCCTTATATAGTGTCACATTTTCGAGAGGTAGGGTGTTGGATTTGGTCCTTCACTAGCCTCCGTCCAACAATCCTTCCTCCAGCATCCTCCTCTCGAAAATGTGATAGCATCAGAAAATACAGTTGCCTTCCCCTACAAGCTATAACTTTTGGTACAATCCCTATTCCAGCATCTGCTTCTGGGAAATGTGACAGCATAAGGAAATAAAGTTGTGCCTTCCCTACGAGTTATAACTTTTGGCATAATAGTAAGTAGTTAATTCTAACAAGACAGTTAAAGCACGAAGTTGAGAAACTAGAAATTAGGTTGGAAGTGGGTAACATGGTGGTGGTTAACATGTATGTTCCCTCCAGGTGGAGCATAATGGGGAAACAGTTTCTCTTCCTTTCAACCTCTCAATTCTGAAATGGGCGACTGGCACTCGCCAAATTGTCAACAATGCTCAATTACCAGAGGGGATTTCTTTCTATAACATCTATGGGACATCTTTTGACACCCCTTTTGATGTTTGGTATGTGACTAACCAAATGCTTAGATGTTTTTATGACATTATAGTACTAAACAAACATGAAAATAGTGTACTAATTATTTTTATGCCTCCTGCTTGTCTTTTTTGCAGTTATGGTTCAGAAACTGAACCAATTGAGGATTTATCTGAAATCTGCCATACAACGGTAAGTAACTTAGTTATCAAGATGTCATTGAAGATTAAACTTTCCCCCTTTAACAATTTAACCATCCCTAATAATAGTCTACTTATTTGACTATACTTTAATTTGATGTGTTATAGCCTGAATACTCCTATGTGGATGGTGATGGAACTGTTCCAGCTCAATCAGCCAAGGTAACATTCTTTTTTCCTTTCGACTAACTTTGTAGTCCGATCATTTATAGTGCCTAAAAAGTAGGGGTGTTAAAGTGCGTCAATCCTAGCTTATTACTCACATTCTTACCTCGAGCTCGCAATTGTAGCAATGAACTATTCTAACCACACTAATATTGACAAATGCGTGCTTGTAGAGCAATTAGAATACAAGACTATTATGTAATTTGATGGATCTCAGCGTTGCACTATGCTTACTTTCTAGTAGGTCACCGACGACTATAAGTTAAACACGTTTAACCACAGAGTTCTTTGGCTATCTGGTTGCTATACCGTATTTAAAACTAATTGGTGATAAGTAAGTGAATATTAACCGTTTAATCACATCTCTCCATGGAAAGCCACAACTCAGGTCTCGAATCGAGCATGGGCTAACTTGGCCAACCCTGCCAACGCCGAACATAATTTGATGACACCTCTATTACCATTCCAATGAGTGGCATAAAATTGAACCCTAGTGATGAAGGCAATGATTCTTATGGCTGAAAAAGTTTAAGAAAGTATAGAACATATATTATCGTGTTTCAAAAAAAAAAAAATACGAGATAGATTATTTTGATTACTCTTCCAAAATGATTGAATTAATTTTATTTTGTTTTAAAAAAAAATTGTGTAGGCTGATCATTTTGAAGCAGTGGAAAGGGTGGGAGTATGTTGTGGGCACCGAGAAATATTAAGTGATGAAAACGTATTTGAGCTACTTAAAGAGTGGTTAGGAGTGAATGAGAGTGAGATGACAACCAAGGTGAAGGTGAAGGTGAAGGTGAAGACCAAGGCCAGGACACGCAGAGTCATGGATGCTACACACTGAACTTTCATTGTCTATCTTTTATACTTTTATATTAAACAGTTAATAGTGTATAACCTCACAATGATACTCAAAGCATTTGGGAGAGTTGGCCTGGAGATTTAACATAGTTCCATACCCAAAGTCAAATATCAATTTCTTGATGTTTGGTTAAGAATAAATGAACCTCTTCCACTCAATCAGATCGTCTAGGTTATTTTTAAAATAATATAATAGGTTACTCATAAGTAATCGGTAAATTAAGAAGGTTGATATCAATTGTCTGACGAACTTGATTGGAGATAGTATAATACTTGAAATATGTTATATTTGATTATGTAGTGATGATTTACCCAATGTCATTTTGGAATGTCTTACCTTGTCGATCATATCCTGATAAAATCATATATACTCCGTATCATTGTTATAACAGTTTTTTTTTACCCACACGAGCTTAGCTGCTTAGGTCATTAGTTTAGTAGGCAGTATTTGGAAGAAGGAACTAAGGTTTGAAATTTGACAGCAGCATAAAATGGACAGATTCCTTTTGTTTCCTTAGGATTGGGGATTCAACCTCTTGGGAAAAGAATAATTTTTTGTTTTAAATAATACTATGAATATGACATTCTGCGAATGTTTTTGAGGGAATTTGGAGAAATTAACAAATACTTGACATGGGATGGAGTATATATATATATGGAAGAGATCTAGTGGAAGGAACTCTGTAAAAAATATAGTAAAATCTGAGCTGTTGATTCGAATACAATTCGTAGCTAAATATTAGAATCAATAACTAAAACATTGCTACTGAAAGTTAAGGCGATATGAAAAGGATAATGGAAGATCACATTTCTGTAACTCTATTCCCCAAGCAAGTAACTCCTTTCCAGGACTCTCCAAAAGGGTCACCACTGCTCGAGGTCCATTTCGTCATGCTGATTCAGGCTGCTAAACATTGTCCAAATTCTTTTGTCTTTAGTGGCAATTCCAGATTTAGTCCTAGACTATCGTTTTTTGCCATTTAACATCCCAGACTATTATTTGTTGGACACTTTTAGTCCTTCTCAAGACTTTTTCTATTTTTGTTATTTTTCAGATTCCAACCGGTTTAATTGCTTTACGGCTTTACTTAAATCTGGTTGAAAAATATGATTACTAAAAGCCAGATATTATCTAAAGTCTTAAAGCAATTAAATCGGTTGGAATATGAAAAATAACAAAAGAAAAATATGAAGAGACAAAAATGCCCTTACTAAAAATAGAAAAAGTCTTGAGAAGGACTAAAAGTGTCCAAAAAATAATAGTTTGGGATGTAAAATGACAAAAACAATAGTCTGGGACTAAATCTGGAATTGCCACCAAAGACAAGGGACCTCTGGTGGAATTAACTCTTTAAAAAATTAGAGTTTATTTCATTTTGGTCTTTATATTTGTAATTTTTACTTTTTATTCTAAACTTTAATTTGTTTTACTTTTCATCCTTGACTTTAAAAAAACTGTTCACACTTTTTAATCTAGGGATGGGAAAATGGTCAAATAGGCCCTCAAACTTTACCTAAAAAGTCAATTAGGTACCTAAACTTTTTAAAGGTGCAATTAAACCCTTTAACATCTTATTTTTGTGCAATGGGGTCCAAAAACAGGTTGGTGACCTGTGATAGCAGGTTAGAAATTCGACTGAGCCGGTCGCCGGAAAAGTCAACCGGCGACCAAATTTTGTTGCCTCTCTGGAATCTTGCCATTGCTTACTGGATCCAATAATTCAGTCTTAGAAGTAAGAAATGATGAGAAAAGCAAAGAGTTCATCAAGCCAACATCTTTTTACATATCTATCAGATTAAGCAGAAGAAAGAAAAGGCTATAATGTACAGCGTAAATATCTAGAAACAAGAAATTAAAGCTCAAGTTGGGAAAACAAATCAGGGAAATTAAGCAGACATGATCATCATCATCAAAAGAAGTAGAGGGGAAGGGAATTACTTGACAAGGGTAAATTGCCACAGTGGATGCAGTTGAACGGTGCCGGAGTGTCGCGGTACATAGTTTGCT
Organism: Ipomoea triloba; assembly: GCF_003576645.1. Classification (NCBI taxonomy): domain Eukaryota; kingdom Viridiplantae; phylum Streptophyta; class Magnoliopsida; order Solanales; family Convolvulaceae; genus Ipomoea; species Ipomoea triloba. Next base: position 20,911,117 of record NC_044928.1, read on the forward strand.
GAATCGGAATTCCCTTGGGGTCTCCGACGATGGCGTTCGGAGGGATGACGCCAGCTTGGTAAGGGTTTTGTTGAACAAAGTACTGCTGCTGCTGCGATGGCGGCGGAAGCTTCCTTCCTTCCGTCAAAACCAGATTTGGTCGCCGATTGAGTTTTCCGGCAACCGTCGCCGTCGCCGGCAGTGATTTTTGGTCGGAAATAATTTCTAACCTGCTATCATAGGTCACCAACTTGTTTTTGAACCTCATTGCACAAAAATAAGATGTTAAAGGGTTTAATTGCACCTTTAAAAAGTTTAGGTATCTAATTGACTTTTCGGGTAAAGTTTGAGGGTCTATTTGACCCTTTTTCCTTTAATCTATGTAAAATGTCTTCAAATATAGTGAATGAAAAATAATTAAATATATAGAATAATTATAAAAAAAATTACTAACTAAAAATTAAAAAAAAAATCAATAAATTCGAGGCTTATGATGAAGGGCACACCAATTTAGTTTTTATTGAATGCACAGTGATACAAGATTATTATTACAATATATAGTTTACTTTTCGAACAAACCTATATTATAGAGACACACATAGTGATACAAAATTATTATTTAGTACAATATAAATTTACTTTTTGAACAAACATATATTATATAGAGACGTACATAGTAATACGAGATTATTATTACAATATATAGTTTACTTTTTGAACAAACATATATTATAGAGATACACATAGTGATACAAGATTATTATTATTACAATATTATTGAGATTGAATAAGTGATGAACATTATAGCTAGACATAGCGTTTCAAGTATTCAAGAATGCGAGTATACTGAATTGAGAAGCTTCTTCCGCACCCTCTCCAATGTCAAAGTTGGTTAAACAACTCTCATAGAAAATGTGGTAGTAATGTGCCACTCCTACTTGATTAGCATAGTCCATATCTGCATGCATATATTAATAACAATTTGATTAATTACACTATTTTTATGGATTAATTTGGTTTGAGCTAGAAAATAGTGGGTTATTAGAGTGACTGAAACAATGCTCTCAAAAAAGTTATTTGGATAAATTATACTCCGTAACTAGAACAATTGGCCAACTATGAGTGGTCACGGGATCACACCTTGGTGGTAGGGACTTTATACTAACAAGAATCATGAGTGTTTCAAAAAAAAAATAATAATAATAATTGATCAAGTAATCAATGTAAAAATGTCTTCTTTTTTTTTTTTTTTTTTTTTTTTTTTTTTTTTTTTTTTTTTTTTTTTTTTTTTTTTTTTTTTTTTTTTTTTTTTTTTTTTTGCATATACATTCTTTATCTTTACCATGGTGAGACTAATCCTGATTTTGTCTAGGTCATGTCTGAAGAGTTTAACTCTTATTCTAAATTGTAAATTAGTGAAATACTTAGGGGGTGTTTTGTAAATAGTTGTTATTAGCCGATTGAGTTAGTGCCTTAGTGGATTTGACTAGTTGATAGCATTAGCTGATTGTATAGGTGTCCACGGTACGGTTCCGGTTTGGAACCGCCGGTTCACGGTTCCAAGATAGCTGAAATCGGAACTGAAACCTTATGTAAATGTAGTCCGGTTCCAAAACCGGTGGTTCCGGTTGGAACTGCCGATTAGAACCAGAACTTCTTCCTCTTTTTTTATTTATTTATTTTTTTAAATTTAATTTAATTTAATTTAACTTTAGCATATCAGCGCGGGAGTGCGGGAAGCAACAATGCAAAATGCATTGTTGCATCATTCCCATCAATTTGCGCTGATGCGCTACTGTAAGTGTGCTTTATACTTTTACTATACAACATATTATATAATATATTATTATATTATATGTTATTTAGTATATATATAATATATATAATATAATATATGTTATTTAGTATATATAATATATAATATAATATATAGATATATATACGGTTCCAAATATCATGGAACTGTACGGACGATTTCGGTTCTAGTTCGATTTCAACAGTGCACGGTTTGGATCGAACCGTCCGGTTCGAACCAAGCCGTGGTCATCCCTAACTGATTGTAGAAAGATGTTTGGTAAATTAGTTCTTAGCTGATTGCTGATTACAAGCAAAATAACTTTCTCAAAAAGCTTATCGAAAAAACATCTTTGAACCGGTTTTTGAATTTTAGCGTTTTGGGGCAATAAGCTATTACAAAAAGCTAATTAATCAAATACTTATATTGGTTGTTTAACCAAGTCAAACAGCTAATAGTGGTCAAATAAATCAAAATTGAATGATAAGTTAATTATCAATAGTTATACCATGGACACAGTTCCACCTTGCAAGGTAGACCATCACAATTTACATACGGAATATTCACAAATTGAATTGTGAAAATTCAGTATTTAAATTGTGAATATTCAATATGTAAATTGTGTATTTTGGATCCGGGTCCACCTTGCAAGTTGGACCCTGGTCCACAGAATAATTTGTCGCTAATTATGAAACCAAACAGGGCCTCAATTTACTAACTGATTTTTGTTGTAAAATACTCCCTCTGTCCCATTTTACCTGTCCTGTTTACTATTCATTGGTCAAATCAACTATTTCTTCATTGCTTATTTTCTTTAGTAATTTTTAGTTATTTTTAAATTTGATTTTTTGTGTTTAATAGTACTTTTAATGTAGTTTCTAAATATATAAATTTTATATACTAATACTAAATTTAATATTATGAAAAATTGAATTAAAAATAATTTCAGTAAAGCCTCGTTAACCGAATCAGACAAACAAAATGGGACGGAGGTAGTACTAAAGTCCCTAGGTATTTAAGCTATAACTATTTATTATTTAATCAGTTGTTAAGTCGATAGACATCTTTTCACACAAAGACATCTCCCATATGAAAGTGCAACTTGATGTCACTAGACCACAAGGTCTTGACAACAATTTTAGTTATTGATTGTTTAACATGCAATTAAAAATGTAAACACTATTTATGCATATTCGAAACCATTATTAGAGACTAACCGTAACTTAGGTACTGCAAAAATAACATATTTCTTTATATTACATACCTTTCATGGAAGCCAAGAATTCATCCGCAGAAAGGGAGATTTTCTCCAGCTGTTTTCCAGTGAGTTTTTCCCATGTAGCAATCAACTCTCTTTGAGTAAGGATGTTTTCTTGTGGCCTTAGGTATATTGTCTTGTTTAAGGCCCGGGGATCATCTATTGTCTTCATTGTGTATGTTGCCACATCATCTTCATCCATGTATACCACTGCATATGCATAGTATAGCATTAGAAGTAAAATTTGAAAAAAGAAAAAAATTCTTAAAATTTTGTCTAGAAGGATATATTATATAATATTTTCAAAAGATAATATTCTTTTTTTTTTCTTTGGTATATATAATATCCTTTGTAGATTTTTTTCACTTTGATTTGGTTATTTATTGATAATACTCCCTTCGTCCCCTTTTTTTTTGTCTAGTTCAGTTAACGAGGTTTGACTGAAAATTATATTAGAAATACAATTAAACATAAAACAAAATTAAATTTAAAAATAATTAAAAATTACCAAAGAAAATAAGCAATGAAGAACAAGTTAGTTTGACTAATGAATAATAACAGAACAGGCAAAATGGCATAGAATTGAAGGAATAACAATTTCACTCACTAGTCAATTTTTTTTACTATGTCTTGAGTGTATTATGGCTTCATAAGTTGTACTCTTTACTATATATGTACTTTTGGCAAATCATAAAGTGTAATTTTACAAAGAAAACGACATTGTAACTTATAAAATGTAAAACTTTCTGGTACTCAATTTTGATTTTTTTTTTTTTCCTTTTTCCGCCTTTGGTGCTCAACTTGTCCAAATGTTTCCTTTCTAGTTAAAGCTATCCAAAACACCTTTAATTTGTGAGAGCTTAACTAAACATTACTCTATTACATACTTAGATGTGATGGCATGACATTTTGAAATTGAACATGCATTTTAAACTAAAAAGTAAAATGTTTGAAAATGTTGAGTATTAACAGTGAAAAAAATGAACACTATATAGTCAAGAAATCAATAGTGAATAAAGTCAGCTTTGTATGAATATATATATATATATGGGTGTTTGGTAAATAGTTGTTTGCTGATTGGGTTAGTGGCATGGGTTTGACTAGTTGATAGTATTAGTTAATTGTAAAAGATGTTTGGTAAACTAGTTGTTAGCTATTAGCTCGTTAATTACATGCAAAATGACTTTCTCAAAAAAACTTATCGAAAAAGTTACTTTGACCAGCTTTTTGAATTTTAACGTTTTGGAGTAATAAACTGTTACAAAAAGTTAATTAATCAAACAAGCTGTTTAATCAAGTAGACCAGCTAATAATGGTCAAACAAGCTAAAATTGACAGATAAGTTAACTATTTTACGGAAAGGGTTATATATTTTTTAAATAAGGTTGTATTGAATTGGAAGATATATAAATAGGAAACAAAAAGGATCGGAATTGAATTGAAGTATGTAGTTGGAGTACCTTTGGCATTGCCATCTCCATAGATGTAAAGTTTGTGTTTTGGAGGAAGAACGGAACCAAGTTGAGAGAGGTTGAGACAAGAATAGCCAGCAAAGCAATTAGCAGAAATGTAAGTTTGGGGAATATTTGCTTCTTCTATTGCCTTTCTGATCTCCATTTTCTCATCAAATGTAACCCTTCCTGGTTCAAGTGCATGCCCCATTCTTGCTGGATCCATGCCAAATTCCGAAGGAATGAAACGCTACAAAAATGACATTAAAATTATGTATTTACAGTTAACAAATTATGTATTTAGAAATAAACTGAAGGCATATATAGACATAAATAATATGTTAACAACAGACACATCATAATAATAATATGTTAACTACATGCACATAATATTGCAATTAACATATTATGTGTCTGTTGTTAATATATTATGTATATGTGGTTAACATATTGTGTGCCTGTAGTTAGTCAATTATGAGCTTTCAATTTATTTACAAACACACATAATTTATTAATTGAAAGACACATAATATATATGCTAGCTGGCAACATATAATTTTTAACTTAGACTAGAGTTCATAATGTCAAGATGAACCCTAATCCATGATATAACAATTGCATCTTGTGATATTTGACGGGGAGTGAAGAAGTTTGAAAATATCATTTTATAATTGTATTTTTGACCCTCAATACAAATAAACTTTTTAAAAGTTTATATGGAATATCACTTGACTTTTAAACAGAGACGGAGCTGCCCTGGGGGCAATGGGGGCAGCTGCCCCCACTCACCACACCCCCACCCCATATATAGCCTTTGTATGTATATATGTATATATAGTACATGTTTTATATATAAGTATAGAAAAACAAATAAAAATAACTAATTGATTAGTATGCATTAGTATGCTCAGATGGTAAACTTGCGTTTATGTTTCAAAAAAGAAGAGGGTTCGAATCCACCAATCGTTTTTCCATATATTTTTTTAATATATAACTTTTTTAAAAATAAATAATAAGATGTATAATTTATAATGTTTTTTCTATTTGAATTATTTTATCAAATTAATTATGTTTTATATATTGTTATGAATATTTTTATAAAGTTTTGATGTATTTTATTTTTCGCCTATATCTAATAATATTTATGACTATATTAAAAATTAAAAATGAGATGTGTAATTTATAATGTGTTTTTTATTTGAATTATTTTATCAAATTAATTATGTTTCATATATTGTTTTTTTTTTAGAACATGTTTCATATATTGTTATGAATATTTTTATAAGGTTTTGATGTGTTTTATTTTTCGCCTATATGTAATACGAGTAATATTTATGACTATATTAAAATTAATAATGAGATGTGTACTTTATAATGTATTTTTTATTTGAATTATTTTATCAAATTAATTATATATTATATATTGTTATGAATATTTTTATAAAGTTTGATGTGTTGCATTTTTCGCATATATCCAACAATATTTATTACTATATTCAAGTGTTTCATTTTTTGAACTATCTTTCGCCCCCACTGAAAATAATTCCTGGCTTCGTCCCTGCTTTTAAATTACTTGCTACAAATCTAGATTGAATATCCCTTTGCTTAACATTGATATATAGTTGTTTAGTTACCTCCAGGCTATAGCCACCTTAAGCCTACTTCCCCTTAGCTCATTTATGTTCAAACTTTGTGTTGCAGACATGCGAATGATGTTTAGATTATGTACATGAAGTTAACATATTAAAATATATAATATGATAACTGGATATACTATACATAATTTGCATCAAGATCTACAAAATCCACGATAAAACACTACTGATCGACAAATGTGGACAAATTATATTAAAAGATCAAATACAATCAATACTGGTTTCACACCCATCATCCTGTCTTTATGCTCTTCTCCATTTTTTCTCTATGTGGGATTATATTCTTAACAACTTGTCGAGCACATTGTACTCAATTTACACCTCTACTCTATCAGGCAAATTACGCTATGCAAGGTGGATCTGGGTTTATGTTCATAATTTTAGAACTCTATATTCATAATTTTGTTATATAGATTCAAAAATTGTGTTATATTGTTGAATATAAAGTTATGAAATTGTGAATATAGAGTTCTAAAATTGTAAACATAGAGTTTTAAAATTGTGAACATGGACCCGAGTCTACCTTGCAAGGTGAACCCGTGTCTATGGCATAACAACTGTTTGTGTCAACCCCGATGGTGAGGTATTGATTCTTTGGACTACAACTGATTGAGAATTTATTGCTTTCATGTATGCAGTATTCTTATAATAACGGCTAAAAACACAGATAAATGAGCAAATACAAATTTTGTGATTAGAACAATAGTCGTAAATGAAAACATAGTCGGATTTTAGGGCGTTCAAGATGGGCAACAGTCCAGGGCTCCAAAATTTTGGAGGCCCCTAGTTTAACTCTAGCCTAATAGTTAGTATATATATGTATTTGTGATTATATTAGCCCAAAATTAGATTTTTTACATTTTTCTCTTTGCAATTTTTCTTCAATTCGCAGTTATTTACCAGCACAGGGCCACGGAAATAAAAAACCGGCCCTGAATGAAAATTCGTAGATAAAAAAGTGATTTTGCTAATACTTGTAAGTCCAAAATTGATATTTAATTTGGTGAATGGTAAATAATAAGTAACCTTGATATTGTCGGCTTCCTTGATAGCATCAACAAGCTTTCGCTGCAGGAGAATGTTGTGGCTACGGAAATGCGTTCCGGACATGGTGCATATAACCACGTCAACTTCCTTCACCGCGTCCACCAGGCTCTGGTGGTCGTCAAACGACGCGTCCACCAACCTCGCCCCTTGCTCCTTAAACGACAACAACATTTGGAACTTGTCGATGTCAAGCCCGATTTGGAGGCGCAACAATACGTGGGTTGTGTGGCCTTGGGCTAAGCTGGCCTTCACTATTCTCCTCCCAATGTACCTCGTCCCACACACAACAAGAACCTTACTCTTTCCCATCTTCCCGTCCTCTGGGATGCCTAGGCAATATAATTAATGGCTCTAATTTGCCTTAGTTTATGTGGGTTTCAAAACTATAATAACCCTCCCATCTTTATATAGAGTTTTGTTATTTGAGGGATTGACACAGCTGGCTAGGCAAGGTTGGGTTGGTATGGATAAAACAACTTCCTATGTTATACTATTTAGTTCTGGATGATGAATTTATTTGATAGCTCAGATATTGTTATTAATGATATTGATCCTATTCAATATCATCCGGAGGTAATTGATTGAATCTATAAGCAAAAGATTTATCATCTCTATGGGATTAAATCCCGAGTTATTGCGGAAGTAAAAAAAAAAAAAAGACCCAATCCAAAATTCCTTTCATCTCTTTTTTTTTTTTTTCCTTCACTTTCCAAAATGATGTTAATTAACTTTTACGGACTTTCCAAAATGATGTCGTTTTGATGTTAAAGTAATGAACACTTTGTCAAAAGATAATGTACTTTATATATTAGAATAATGTACTTTATGTGTTAAAATAATAAAATTTCTAGGATAAAATAATTGCCCAGTTTGGTAAAATAATTAGCTTATCAGTTAATTTTGGTTTATTTGACAATTATTAACTGTTTGACTTAGTTAAAAAAATTAATATAAGTGTTTGGATAATATGCTTTTTGCAACTCCAAAATGTTAAAATTAAAAAAGCTGCTTAAAGCTGGCAAATTATTGCATGGACCATGGTCCACACAGCTGTGTGGACCAAAAATAAAAAGTACATTATTTTTATACTGGATGTACATTATTTTTGTACTGTAGGTACATTATTTACTAGTATATATCAAATAATGTACCTTCAGTACAAAAATAATGTACCCTAAAATAATGTACCTACAGTATAAAAATAATGTACCTTCAGTACAAAAATAATGTACTTTTTATTTTTGGTTTACACAGCTGTGTGGACCATGGTCCATGCAACAAGCAAACACCTTTTTAAAATTAGTTAATGTTATCAATTAGCCATAGCCTCTAACCCAATTAGTTAAGAGCTATTAGTGAACAATCATTTACCAAACAGGGCCAATGTATTTATGAGTTAGAGTAATGTACTTTATGTGTTAAAATAATACTCTCTCTGTCACATTTTACCTGTCATACTTACTATTCATTGGTCAAACTAACTCTTTCTTCTTTGTTTATTTTCTTTATTATTTTTTACTTATTTTAAAATTTAATTTTTTGTGTTTAATAATACTTTCAGTGTAATTTCTAAATATATAAATTTTGTATATTAATACTAAATTAAACTTAATATTTTAAAAAATTGAGTTAAAAATAACTTCATTAGTCAAGTCTCGATAATCAAACCAGACACATAAAATGGGATGGAGGGAGTATATTTTATGAGCTAGAATAATGTATAATATACTTTGTGTTTAAAATAATGAAATTCCTGGGTAGATAATGTATTTTATGAGTTAAAATAATATATTTTATATGTTAAAATAATATATTTTATGAGTTGAAATAATGTATTTTATGTGTATTTGGAATTTACTTGATACCAGGGTACATGATGAGGTGGTTGGCCGGTTAGAACAACGTAGTACCAAGTTGTCCTTTGAATTGAAGTTTGTGATTTTAAATAATGCTACTCTTCTCCCATGATTTTATTTCATACTATATTTAATTTCAACATGATAATAAAATTCTTTTTATCTATTAATTATCTTGAATTGGTTGACTTCACTTGATTAAAAAATAAATTTACTTATTAATTAAGCATAAAAGAAATTCGCCAAATCTTGCTACATAATGAGGCAAAAATCATGTGGGAAATTAAATGTAGTTTATTCTTTTAGTTTTCCTTGTGCCATTTTCAAGATGTTTTTTACAATATACTAGGGTACGTGGGTATAGTACCATGTTTTGAAAAAAAAAATAAAAAAAAAATAAAAAGATTCTATAATCTTCAACACCACAATATTATTGGCTTTCTGTTCATTTTATTCAATGCATGAAATCAAATTTCTGTTGATAAGCTGAATTCTCTAGATTAATATAATCTTTCACTTATTTTATATTTTATAACGAAAATAAAATTTTACAGGATGAGAACTGAATGTATTGTATTAAATTATAGATGGTTGAAAGATATAGGTTACATGGATCTATATAATAAAAGAATCTCAAAGAGACTAGAATATTGGAATCACAGGAAGCCTAGAATAGAGAGTCATAATTTGACTAAAAGAGTCCTAATACTCACCCTCAAGCACATGGTAAGCTGCTAGTAACCTGCAGCTTATCTCTAAGAAAAGAATATCTAGGACCAAGCAGAGCTTTAGTAAAGATATCAGCAACTATTTTCACGAAATAAGTGTGTTGTGGAATAGTGTGTTTTAATCCATCCTCTGGTGCATTTTAATACGCTGAATGGTGTGTATTTTAACACATGTTTTCTAATAAGTGTAATAGTGCATGTTTATAATCTGGGACGAGAATTTTTAATAAGTGGAATTGTGCCTTTTAACACACGTTGTGGTGCATTTTAATACGTAGAATGATGCATATTTTAGCACATGTTGTCTAATATGTGTAAATAGTGTATGCTTATAATCTGACATGAGGCACGTTGTGGTACATTTTAATACATAGAATGATGTGTTTTATTAAGTATATTGATGAATTTTAAGTGAATAGGTGCATTTGGTATATTGTGTGAAATGGTGTGTTTTATCAGTCCTCTCGTGCGTTTTAGTACGTAGAATGGTGTGTTTTGTAACACACACACACACACACACACATATATATATATTGCGCGTTGATTTGATGACTTGATCTGATCTAATGGCTGAAAATAGGTCGCACGACCACACCTAATGATCAGGCTGCAACTAATAAAAAATAAAAAATAAAGAGTACACAGAAGGCTGCCATGCGGCAACCTTTTGCAGATTAGCAAGCTTTCTAACTAAAAAAGCTTGCAAGCTACATTGCTTACAAAGTTAAACAAAAACAAATTTAAAAAGCAACTTCATAGTCCACGTCATCTTGCAATTGACAAAATTTTTAAGATGAGCACAACCCTTACCACCAATGCATATCGCACATCTGTTTGAAGTGATGTAACTAGGGGGTGCAAACTATGAAAAAAATTCGGTTGAACCAATCGAACAGAAAAAGTTCGGTTAACCATAACCGAATCGAAAAAGTTCGGTTCAGTTAATGATTAAATGAATCTTAAAACTTCGGTTAACGGTTAATTCGGTTCGAAACGGTCGGTTAACCGAATTAACCAAAAGATTAACCGAAGTTTTTTAATATATATATATATATATATATAAATAAATAAATAAATAAAAATACTTATGTGTAATACTCAGGGTCGGCCCTGGACAAGTTTGCCCAGGGCCCCCAAAAATTAGGGGGCCCATATTTAAAAGAAAAAAATAATGATGTATATAGCAATTCGTAAGCGCCAAGCTGCAACAGTTGCTATGCCATGGACCTGGGTGCACCTTGCAAGGTGGACCCAAGTCTATGTTCACAATTTTAGAACTCTATGTTCATAATTTTAGAACTCTATGCTCATAACTTTTGAGTTCTATATTCACAATTTTTAAACTTTATATTCATAGTTTTTGAATTCTATATTCACAATTACAGAGTTTTATGTTCACAATTTCATAACTCTATATTCAATAGCATAACACAATTTTTGAATCTATATAACAAAATTGTGAATATAGAGTTCAAAACTTATGAATATTGAGTAATGTAATTTTGTATATTGAGATTTAAAATTATGAATATAAAGTTTTAAAATTATAAATATAGAATTCTAAAATAGTGAATATAGAATTTTTAAATTGTGAACATAGACTTTGGTCACCTTGCAAGGTAGACCTAGGTTCATAGCATAATTTGCCAAGCTGCAATGCTGCATTATGGTTCGGAAAATACCAATTTACCACCATTAGGCATTAGGCAACCTTTTCGTTTTGCTCACGTAACCCATATAATCCTATTCCCTGTGTTACCCATGTAGTTATGATTTTATGTTATTATGTATACAGTAACATTGACAGCGTATAAATAAAATGAGTTGTTGCTTAATGTTTGTTTACACAAATCCCACAAATATACTATAGAGATCACGGACGAGTGAGACAACAGACGCAGTTCGATAGGCGGATTGAAGAATTCTTCTTGATGAATAATTATACAAAGTTACAAATTTTCAAGTTCTTCAATTCTCTTAACGGGTAATTAAAATTATTAAATAGTTCACAATTCTTGTTTATTGTTTTATTTACCTGACTTTATATTCAAGAATTTGTTTCTTGATTAATTATTTGTTCATAGAGTTTCTAAATAAATTTTTATATTTTCTTTAGGGTTTTATAATTACGTCTTCTAGAAATTATTCATATGGGTTTGAAAAAGCGTAAAAAGAAAAAAAGAATTGAGCAACTAACTCAATCTCAAAAGGGAGCTCTTGAAAAATTCATTGCAAAAGAAACTCAAATAGATGTGCAAAAAGATAATGCGAAGAAAAAATTGTTAGATGTTAATCTTCATATAGAAGATCAAGATGATTATGAGATTGGAAAAAATTTAAATGATAGTGTGCACAACGCTGATAGGTATCACTGTGACAATGAAAATAATGATAATGTTGATAGTTGTTTAGATGATGTTGGTCACAATGATAAAACAAAAGATTCTCTTTTATTTAATTTGACATATATGATCTAAGAAATTGAGATGCCCTTGATTTTAGATTAATAGATATTCTTGTGAAAGATGGTCCTAAAAGAGATTTATTAATAAATAAAGGTTCTAAAGATAAAGTCTCTAGAAGATTTTCGTCAGCATTTTACACAAGATATTTGTCAAATGGAGAGAAGTGTGATTGAGATTGGCTTGTATATTCAAAAGAACTTACAATTTGTTTTGTTTTTGTTGCAAGATTTAAAAAAAAAAAGGTATAGGAAAAGGGGCCAATCAAATTTAAGATATTGCACATAACCCCTGGTAATACTAATACCCTAAATCCCTGATAGGAAATATACCCCAAGTAATACCGCCCTACGAGTAATATACATATGTTCGGTGTACTGTACAGGATTGGGCTTATATAGAGGGCCCTAGCCTTCAAGTTTGGGGGCTTTTTCCCACTTGTCTTCTGGGCACTCTCTAAAAACTCTCTACAGATTCAATAAGAGAGAAGGCCTTCCTTATTCTAATTTCTCTCTTGCAATCTACTTTCATGAGTTCATCATCATCTTTTATACATGACATTTACGTATGCATACGATAGATGAACACAAGAGCAGATTTAGTATTATCAATCCCTAATTCCTATAGTTGTAGTGTCGTTGCGGTATTATTTTTGTATATTTTGTTATGATTTTATTATTATATGTATTTTATTTTAATTGAATTTATTATTTTAGGTGTTATTTTTAGAGTTTTAAATTTTAGTTTTAAAAGTACGGTTAATCAGTCGGTAACTTATTAACCCAAAAAAATTTCGGTTCAGTTAATTCGGTAATACAAATTTTAGTTCGGTTAACGGTTAAAAGTTTAAAATTTTCGATTAATTCAGTTCGATTAATCGAACGATTAACCGAATGAACACCCTAGATGTAATGTCTAAACGTCTTAACAATGCCAGTCTTCCTATTTGAAGCTAACTCTGTATGTTGATGCGAATGTAGAAGCTAAGTCTGACTTGGAACAAGTATCAAGACCCATCCCAATTAAACCCATGACATACAAATTAAAAAATATGGAGTAATAATAATAATAATATTATTATTATTATTATAGAAATAGGGAGTGAAATATTGCATTCCGTGACCCTGCAAAGTATCATATCCCATATCCCACTAATAGGAAAATGGTAAAATTGAGGTTTTAGTTAGAAAGTTTTTTACTTGAGTCAATCCAAAATAGAATAACCAACGATTCATTGAAATTTTAAATCAAATTCATTAGTATTCATGGTTTTATTCAAGATACATTATCTATTTGTTAAATTAAGAGATTCATTAATTAAACAGTGAATCACAATAGATCAATTTTTACTACCCAATGACAAACAAAGGCGCAAAATGACTCGTCAAAGGGCTACTATGCAAAAACATTTACATTATTATACTTCGAACAGAATTATGATTCCTAATATGTATAAGAACCATGAAAGAATTGAAGATATTTTTAAAAGGAAAATGAGAAATCTATTATCAGAGAATGTATCATCAAACAATTTAACATAGTGACTTGAAATGTATAGATGGAGTCATGGAGAGCAAGAAATGGAGTAGCTTCCGAGGTCATTGAGCAAATGAGCCTTCATTTTCGTTAAAACTGATTGGCGCTGGACAGCTTATTTGCGTCCTGCAATATATCCACATACACTGTTCTAAGACCCATTTTCTTAAAGTTGAACGTATAATATATAAACATAAATATGCAGTTCAATTATCAGTTTGCACTTGTAGTTGGGATAAAGTACATACTTTGGTATTAAAGCTAATTCCACCGTTTGTTATTTTACAAATTGAAGCAATTATATATCATTTACTTCTTTTTTATTAGTATCTTCTTAGGGTTTCAAGTAAGGAACACTCATCCAACTCAATTATGGTTAACATTATTATTTGAAATTTTGAATCCCACTCAATGGCCACCACATTCATTCTAGTGCATCAAGAATAATAACCATATATCAGTGGAGCACGGTTAACAGGAAACTGCAGAAAAACACTCTAAAGCCATACCTCTGTGAGACCAACGTTTCATCAGACAAAGCCTTCTCCAATCTCTCCTCAAATGGTGTTGCATGCCAACTAACTTTTTGATCCTGCAACATCAACAGATTCAAGTTACTGGTTTTCAAGAAAACAGGAAACAAAATAGTACTCCAAAGTAAAAAAAAAAAAAAAAAAGCTACTTAAATAATAAAGCATGGCAAACCTCTTTGTACTTGGTAGTTGTATTTGGAATTCCATTTCCATTCCACCATTTAGGCGAGATATGAGAAGTATCGTGATCATACCAGTCAGCAGCAACCGTCCCAAGGATAGGCCTGTCACCTGGTGTTCTACCGTAATGAACACTTTCAACAAAATGTAGATTACTATCTACTTGGTTGAGAGATGGATTCAGCAAGGAAGACAAACTTGCTTCCAACTCCAATTCCTTATTGGCCACGGTTTCTCTCAGTACCATCTCGGAGTTAAGGTTTGTTTCATTAGGATGTTCAAGAGACTCTCCCATATCCCTGGGCAAGAGGATAGAAGTAGAATCTTCATCCATCAATTCCTTCAACTCAAGGTTTGAGGTAGAAACCACATACTGATACCTGACTCGAGGATTTTTTCCATTTGCCACATTATTTACATATGATGGGAAAACAGTGCCAGGTGTTTGCATCTCATCGGTTAGTTTCAATGGGGTTGGGTAGGGTGAATGCTGGGATTTCAGACTAGCTAATCTGGATGAAAATGTCTTCGCCGACATTGTAGGATATGACTCTAACTCAAAACGAACAGATTTATTTATGTGTGTAGAACTCGGAGGAATTGCAGGTGAAACTGATGAAACAGTATAACCTTGAGCCTTATTGGCATTGATCTCAATGGACGGAGTGTTCCTAGACACACAGCCATTAATTGTACTCGAGCCAATACTCTTTTCTCCATTGTCCATATAGCTACAATAACATACAGACACATTCAGAATCTTGTGCAATAAATTTTGACAAACATAAAGACTCAGTTCTGAACACAAACATAACAGGCACATGTCAAACTGTAATAGTAAAGGAAAACAAGGATTAGTATTTCCATAGTTTCTGGCAGAACAGGAGGGTATAAAAATAAATTTGGAAAGCAACCATTCAGTTTGGGACATTTGACTCACATGCAGGACAGCAAGATTAAAGGGTACTACACACATGAAGAAATCTGAAAAGTGGCCACTTCTGCACTTCATAGAAAATATATGCGCACTTTCAAATGTAGACTAGAGCTAGTAAGGACTGCTAGGATCAGAATGCTACCTGCTAGGAGTAAGGACAGAAGAATGTGCACCCTCCATTACTTCTTTACAAATTTTGGAAGGTGTCAGAGGTTGATCAGGCTGTTCAACCAGGTTTTGATTGTCAATAGATGAGTTAGGGAGCCAAGAGCCAGAATTTGGAGATACAACCTTCAGAGCTGATGGATCTTCACATTCCTTTGAGAGTTTTTGGATTTCAGCAGGGGCTTCTTGTAAGGTTCCACAAGCTTTGAGGAATTTGGCCTGCAGAATAAAATCAGTCAAAACAAATAGATGACGTGGGAATATTCAAGGTCCTTTTTCACATTAGTTCTTGTATGGGATACTTATAAGCATAGTTCAGTAATTTCAAAGTAGCCCTTGGATGCGATTATTACAACATCAGACTTCTAGATAAGTTGCTTAAAGTGGATACTAATAACATGTTATAATAATGTGCCTGAGACGCTTATGTATAGACCACTCAGGTACTATAATGTTCAGTCAACTATATTCAACTTAGAGATCAGTAATTCATGTTTCTTGTATTTGACAAGAAATAAGAATACAATTAATTACATTACTAAGAGCACAGAGTTAACATATATTAAAATGAATATATTAGGTCATGCAAGTCGCACATTAGTTATTTCAAACAGTTTCCAGATGAAGGAATTATACCATGCGAACTGGCAATCATAATAGGGTCAGTAAATTCAACAAAATGCAGCTATTACACAAGTAAACTATGAAAGCTAAACACAAATCATGAACATTCGACACCTTTTCTATGGTTACTATGTATTTTATATTACAAAATTCAGAACTTAGAAAGTCTGTATCTTACCCAGACTGTTTATTTTACCCTGAACTCTGAACCCTTCAGTTTAACCTTGACTTGCCCAGCTTAAAAACAAATTTTTGAACATGAGAAGAATAGATGTATCCTCCAAAATAACTAAAAGCTCGCCACACTGAGATGGATATCCAAGACTAGAGGTAACAGGAAATAGAAATGGGAATAAATATAGAATCACAGTGAAGATAGAACTTTAATCAACTAAGATGAAAACAGTACCTCAACAGAAACAGTTTAAAATTCTAAAAACAAAAAAATAAATAAATAAAACAAGGAAAATTGTGGAATTGAATTAAACTGTCATGAACTCAGGAAGAACAAGAATTACACATTTTCAGGGTACAAACCTGGTTCTTGAGCTCTGTCACGTCTAACTCAAGCTCAGGAGTTCCAATGTCCTGTTTCCCCACTCCCTTGGCCTCCAAACCGTAATGATCTTCTTTCTCTAAATTGATACATCAATGAGACAAGCAATAAAATTTACTATACTGATTAAATTTCAAATCCAGTTTGATTGCCACGAAGTACATAATTAGACTGAGAACCAGAGAAATTCTATCACTTTGATATGGAAATAGGAGAGGGGGAGGAGTTACCATCAGAAATAAATAATGAAGACAAATTACACCAATTGCTTGGTACTGCAGCTTCCTGATCGCACAACAAAGAAAAACAACACTCAAAAGATACTCCAAAGAAATCATCCAGTTCTCTGTGAAGTTACTATCAGTTGTCGTCTAGATTATCCAGAAATCACAACATATACATACAAACGCACACAAAACACACAGACGCATATGTATATAATAACAGATTCTAGATTTCTGGAATAATAACAAAATAAGAAGATTCAGCAAGAAAACCAAAATGAAATGAACTTGCAGGCTGAGAGACGAGTTGATAGCGAGAGCGATGAGGCGTAGTAGGAGGATCGCCGCTGCCGCTGCCGCTGCCGCCTAGACGAAAACAGCTGAAGAAACAGCCCATCACCGCCGAGAGCACTGCCGCGGAGAGAAACCTGAAAACGGATACGAGAGGTAGGCAGTTATCGCGTCCTTCCTCAACTGGCCAAAACCATACCATAGCGAAACTATCCGATTGTAACCGAGCAAGAAAAAACCCTAAACGTCGCCGCAAATTACTCACGAGCTTTTCATTGGCGTATGAGAATTTAGAGAGATGGAAATGGGAATGGAATGAATGAGAATTTGAAATTCGAACAGGTGCTACTGCGAGGGAGAAGAGTTTTCCGTTTCTTCTTTTTCTTTTTCTTCTTTAACAGTAACTAATATTTAATTTATTACTCTGTAATTAACTAATTACTACGGAGTACTTAACAATTTACGTGTATCAAATTTGATCCTTTTATTACAGTAATATTTTTAAATTAGATACGTAGTACATGATTATGTAATTTGTATAATATTTGAACATTGACTATTAATATTTTTAAATTAGGTACATGATTATATAATTTGTATCATATTTGATCTTGACTATTAATATTTTCAAATTATGTGCATGATTATGTAATTTGTATCACATTTAGTCATGACATTCAATTTGTTGGTCAAATTTCTGGCTAATTATTGCCGGAATTTTATCGAGAAAAATAATACTCCGTATGTTCTAATTAAAAAGTTATTTCCGGCCAATTATTGTTTGAAAAATTATGTTTCTTGTTGAAATTCCAGCAATAGGTGGGCGGGAAATTATACAGCATGATAAAATGTGATACAAATTACATAGTCATACACCTAATTTGAAAATATTAATAATCAAGAACCAAATGCAATACAAATTATATAGTCATACATGTAATTTGAAAATATTAATTGTTAAGGACCAAATTTGATATATATATAATAGTTAAGGATCAAAAGTAAATTTTTTTAGAAAAAAAAAATCTAAAGATTTATGGAATAATTATATTCAAAGTTTTAAATTTTGATAATCTAATATCAAATTATTGTATCTTGTGAAAATTTTATCCAATTATACATAATAATTATATTAAATCTTTAAAAATTGAAAATTTAATACGGAGTATCAAATATCTGTATTTTACAACAATTATATCTGAATATAAGAAATAACTCAAGTAAAAAATCTAACATAATTCAAAATTTTGAGGTCGCCAACAAATTTAAAATTACAAAAGCTCCAACTACTCTATAATGGAGACACTTACGGGATAAGTGTACTCAACCAACCATTTAAAAGAATTTGAAGTCTTGAAACAGTATGATCAGGCGTGGTTTAAAGTCTTGAAACAGTATTATGATCAGGCGTGGTCCTATCATTTTATAAACGCATGACAAAGTAAAAGTAAAGACCATTAATATTATTATTATTACTACTACTACTTCGCCACTTGTGCAATTTTTGCAGCCTTAATAATTACAAAACCATACCACCCCATTTTTTTTTAAGATAACTTGAACCATGAGAATGTAAACTTTGAAATGTCACATTTCTTTAGTTAGGTTGTATAACTTGAACCAAATACACCCTTAGTGTTTTGGTGTCTGTCTTTCAACTTAATTTTACATTTGTTTGTGATTCACAAACTACACATACAAAGTATCAAACAGCAGCATCAATATTATTCTGAGACTTGATAATCGTAGAAGCATCGCCCTTAGATTTCGCACTCCCGCTACTAAATATTCCTTGCAAAGCGTCTAAACGTTCATCCAGTATAGTGGCCTCTAGTTCCTTCATCTGCCTTTGCTGATTTTCCATTATCCGCTCCAGTTCTTCCATGTGTTTGACTTTGCGCTGTAACTTCTTAAGCTATATATACCCAAACATAAGAAGAATGAAAATTTGGCTAAGGATATATATATATAGAGGGTTTAGCTCGAAAACTATACCCCAGGTGAGAACTGTGGACAAATCCTAACCATCGATCTAGTAGATTTAACGGTTGGAAATAAAGAAAATAAAAGAAAAAATGGAGCCGTTTTCATAAATATTACAAAATTTGAAAGTTTGTAATATTTATGAAAATGACAACTCTTTTTTTACCTGATTTCCTAACCATTGATCATCCCAGATTGACGGATCATATTAGTCTATAGCTCTCACTTGGAGTGTTGTTCTCATCTGATCCTAATTCTTTT
This sequence comes from Ipomoea triloba, assembly GCF_003576645.1. Lineage (NCBI taxonomy): Eukaryota > Viridiplantae > Streptophyta > Magnoliopsida > Solanales > Convolvulaceae > Ipomoea > Ipomoea triloba. Next base: position 20,930,638 of record NC_044928.1, read on the forward strand.
TTTTTTTATCTCTCTCTCTCTATGTGTGTGTGTGTGTGTGTGTGTATATATATATATTTATTAAGTGTTGGAAATAGCAAATAAAAGAAACCCCTGCCACCCGAGAGATACTAACCTGGGTATCAACTAAAGTTGAAACCAAATATTCCATCTCTCTGTGTTCCTGATCAGCCAATAATTTGGCATGAGCGGCAGCGCCACCAAGAGCGGCTGCAGTGGCAGCCCTCATTTGTAACGTCAGAGGTATCGTACTCTTCTGGGAGCTTTTATCCTGTGTGTCTGGAAAGACGATGATTGAAACAGCATTAAAGAAGGATGAGAAAAAAAAATAGTTCGGAGTATAGCATATAAGATCAAAGTTGAGCTGTGGGCATCACTGTTAAAAATCCACACACATCAATACAAAGGATCCGCTAGAAAAGTAAAGCAAACGAAGTCACGGTTTTCACCATAAATACCTGAACTCGTTTTGTCTATCTGAGCACCTTCTGCTTGAGGATCTCTGTCAAATGAATGAGTTTCTCAGTACACATCCAAACACAGTAGCATCACTATCACAACCAAGGCCTTTAAAATCTTATGACGACCCATATCCAATTTTTCTCTAACTCAGAGGCAAGGAGACGAGAAATTCAAACGAATGAAGCATTACAGTAAACAAAAACACTATAAGCTCCTACATGAAAATTTGAAATAGTAAAACAAATATATTACTGCCATTGTAAACGAGAAGCATTTGAATCAAATTTAAGCAACGAGAAGCATTTGAATCAAATTTAAGCAACGAGAAGCATTTGAATCAAATTTAAGCAACGAGAAGCATTTAAATCAAATTTAAGCAACGAGAAGCATTTGAATCAAATTTAAGCAAGCTTCTGCTATAAACTGCAATTGGAAATATGAGAAGCACATGACAAAAGAAGGCAAGTGGGCAAGTATATTATTTGGATTACATGAAAGGAAAAGTCACCTATGCCAGTTCCCATATTAGAATTTTAACTCATTCAATAATTGAAGCTAAGCCAAGTTGCGGCTACAGTCAACAGAATATGACCAGAGAAAAGTGTGGTTGGTCACCACAGGCCAGCCATGCTGAGGAAGAGGGGAGCAGTGGAGCATGTTTGCATGCCATTCAGTGTAGGCTGTGATTTTAAGGCATTAGTTTGAGTGTCTGACAAAGAACTTGTCACAACAATTTTGATCTATGTAATTAACTTTGCAAAAGATGCAAAAACCTTTATCCAATTAAGTGAGAAATCCTCATTTTGAAACATTCCCAATATCTAACAAACTAAAGGTAAACAATAACAAGCAGAGTTTTGAAAAAGGGTCAAATTCATTTATTATTCAAGCTTAGAAGTCTTCTTGTCTCCCAACTCAAAAAAAAAAAACAAAAAAAACACCCTACAAATGAATGAAACAAATAAAAGATATTATATGGTTATACATGCAAAACCCAGCAATAATACATCAGTCAAATTCAATATCAAGTTATTTCACAAGGAATGCATTGAGCAGCATAAAGACACAAAGATACATAAATTACCTTTCTTGCTCATTATTTTCAAGGGAAGATTCCGACTCATCCCCAAAACTATCACTGTCATCAAAAATCTCCCTAGAACACTGGTTTTCATAGCAAAGTGCTGTAACAGCTGCCTCAGTTGCAGAAGAAGTAACCCATGGACCAACAACAGTAGAGATGTGTGCTACCTGAGAGTAGTTATCTCATCAATGAAGAGCACACAGGTAGAAGAATTGGTGGAGGCAGGTAAACATTCAAAATAACCATCTTTACAATTTACACAAGTTCCAAAAATGTCCCTTATCCCGGTTCATACACTAAAACACCTTCAAGACTGCTTCATCATGCCCTTTATAAATACTTAGTCCTATGCAAGCTTGAATGTGCCCATGAAAAAATAAGAAAACCCAGTCCTATGACTCCTATGCAAGCTTTTACAATGTCCATTAAAATAGAATATTGATTCTATTTTCTTTAGATCATTACATCTTTCTAATGTTCTATAAGGAAATGGAACATATCTTTGACCAAAACAAAAGATTTAACATTGAACTAGTAGAAGTTGAGATTCTGAATTTACATACAATATAGAACCAAACAAAGCACAAGATAAATGAAGAGCTAGTTTACCTGTTTCATTAAAGAACTGCTAGGTCCTGAAATTGGCACACTGCATCTTCTCTTAGTAGGTGGTTCTTGGTTTTCATTATCTCCATTTTGTTGCTCATTCTTACAGTCATTGGGTTGATGCTCTGTTGTCATAGTTGCTTGGGGTTCACTTGAAGCAGGCTGTGCTTGTTTCAAACCATTTACATCACCATTTGTATCACAAAATCTATTCTTTCTATGGGCAGATCCCAGCATAAGATCACCAAAGGGAAGCTGTATAAGCTTTGAGATACATTCAAGTTTGTTCTTTGTTTTCACATTTTGGGCAACAAGATCCCAGTCATCTCCATGCTTCAGTACAGACTCAAATAGGAGTAAAGTTTCCGCTTCGGTCCAGACAACCTGGTGGTCGCCACTTTCAATGAACTTAAAGTCATCTGCAGACTTATCCTTATCAAAATTACCATCTTTGAAGCACTTTTCACATAAGATAAAGCTCCCTTCCTGATGATAAAACAACAATAACCAAAAATGAATACAAACAGATGTAATTACTTGAGGTTTTATCCATTATCTATGGTCTCCATTTAAATAATAACTAAATACTTTTACACCTCATCCCTTTTCTCTCTTTCTTGCTCTTCCTTTTCTTCATCATTCTTTTCTAGAGTTAATCACCATTTTGGTCCCTCAATTGCTTCTCAACCGTCAATGTAGTCCCTAGTTTTCAATTTCAACCAATTTTATCCTTGAATTGTTTAAAATTTCATCAATTAAACCCTTTCTGGGACCAAAATGGTGATTTCCACATTTTTAAAATTTCATCAATTTGGTCCTTGAAATGGTTTAATTGACAAAATTTTAAACAATTCGAGGATCAAATTGGTTAAAATTGAAAACTAGGGACTACATTAACAGTTGAGAAACAATTGATGGTACGAAATGTTGATTTCCCCTTTTTTCTATTAACCAATTCTCTATTAATTTTTTTCAACACAACTCAATTTATGCATACAATACATACACAAGGGTGCAGTCACAAAGCAAGATCACTAGTAAGCTCATTCTAAGACAATCAAAACAGGAAAAGCAAAGAAATTCACAAAGCACCTTGCTATATTCGTAGTGCCCAGAGGCACACGACTCTTTGCAGTTGCCACACACCAAAATCTCCCTCCTCTGCTGCTCCAACAACTCGGCATAAACATCGGAATACGACGCCAGCGGCGGCATCTTGAGCCCACTCTCCGCCGCGTCAGCGGCAACGCCCAACGAAGGCGGCGGCGGGAGCGGAGCAAGAGGCTTGAGCGAATTAGGCGCCGCAATAACCCTCACCCCATGGGGAGCCCCTTCCTCAACCCTAACCCTCCATTTCTCATCCTCTTCCTCCTCCTCTCCCGCCCCGGCCTGAACAGGCTCCGGCTTACTAGGATCGAAATTGATGAGCCCCCACTTCTCGAGGAACGTGAAGACCTTCTGGAGCACGCAGATGTCGCCCACCAGAGACTTCCGCACCTCCGTGAATGTGAGCTTCCGGGTCGAATCCTCCCGGTACTTGGAGATGATAAAGTCCCTGTACTCCTTGTATATCCTGGGCGTCCTGGTGATTGAGTTCCCATCGAAGAACTCTCCCAGTGACAGCCTCTCTACTTCGTGAATGTTATTCCACGAAAACCAACCTCAAGAAAAAAGATCCAAATTAGGGTTTACGCCTCATACTTACATATACATATATATACATACATACATACATTTAGAGAGAAAGCGAGAATGGGTCTTACTGGTGTAACTGGGGATGGTGTAGAGATCGTGGTCGGGGGGGCCGTCGGAGGAAAGTTTAGAGAAGTTGGGTTCGCGTGAGCCCTCCATAACTGAGATGGTGATTCGTGAAATTTTCTCAGGTTAAAGGAGTGCTTTGTAAATATTGGCAATTTTCTTTTTGCCCATGGTCCACCCAACTACATTTTAAATATATTATAGATACATTATTTTTGTTCTGAATATACTATGTTTTTTTTAAAACAAAATAATGTTAATATACGAAATAATGTCAATATTCAAATAATATAATTTCAAATAATGTATTTTACATACACAAATAATGTACTTGTTTATTTATAATTCGTACTGTATAGACAATGATCCATAGGATAATATTTTCAACTTGTAGAACTGTTAAAATAAGCTAGTTCAATCCGAGTTTGGCCAAAAATGGAATTGACCCATTTTCTATACGGGTTTAAATTCTCAAACTCAACATGTGGTATGACGAGATGGCAGACTAAACAGGCTAACCCGCCAACTTGTACTGAAATTTAAAAAAAAAAAAAAAAAAGTTTCCAATACAACACTCAACCATCAACATTTAAAGTTTTCAAGTTCGACTTGACCAAAAAAAAAGAGACAAACACTCAAACATAATTAAAAATGTAATACAAAATATCAACCATCCATGGTCTTTCAATCCATAAATCTATTAGTGATTGATAATGTAAAATACGGATTCCAAGTAAAATCGGAAAATACGATCTCTTATTGCCTCAAGGATCCAAACCCGGTTACAAGTCAAGCAGGTGCTCAAAGGGCTCGGCAGGTCGGCAGTGGGCTTCCCTATCGTCCGAGCTCTCTCTGAGTCTCTCATCTAAGAATGGCCAAAAGATCCCCTCTCTCCTCATAAATGCGCTATTTATAAGGGGGAAAGGCGAGGTTGCCGGGCCTCCGGCATGGCGGGAACGTGGCGCGCATGCGCCCGCCTCACTCTATGCCCAAGCGGGAAGGAGTACGTGGCAGGTGTTGGCACGCCACGTTGTGGATAAATCGGGGGTACTGTTCGGCTCGTAATGTCCGACCTCACCGCGGTCTTCCCGACCTTACCGCCTACCGACCGGGTCTGGAGCGTGTCCGACCGGTCCTGGAAGTATATTTACTATCAGTGATTACAAAGACAATTTAAAGTTGATAAATCCTCAATCTTCATTTGCATTCATCATCTCCCAATAACATCATTGTAATGGTAAAATATTAAAAAAAAATTTTAAAAAAAGAATAAATTAATAAAACAAGAAATCAATAATTAAATATACAAATCTTAAAAAATTAAACTTTAAAGTATCTTTTTTTTTTTTTGATAATAACTTTAAAGTATCTTTGAAGCTTGAAAGTGCAATCATCATTCATCAATCATCAACAACAACATTATAAGCCTTGTTATCAATGTATTCATCATTATCAGTATCTTCATTATCTACATAAATTTATAAAATAAATCATTAGAATTTTATAAGTATTCATATTAGCTATTATATAAGGATTAAATAATAATAAGAAATTAATGCATTCACAAGCAAATCATTGCAACCAATTGTGAGTGATAGATGAGTGCTTGAACATTTTCGAGAGGATGGAGCATCAACACTTAACCAAAACTCTTCATTCTTGAGCCAATGCTAAAGATCAAATACCAATTTTGGTTATAAGTATTAGCAAAATGATAGTTTTGGTTCACATGTTTAATTCCTACCAATTTTCGTCCACGACTATTGTTTTACCAATTTTTATCTACGACTATTGTTTCGTTAAGTGTTGAAATAGAAGAGGAAGAAGCCTTATTTATACACAGGCTAATAGACTACCAGCCACAAAATTCAAAAATTAAATACAAGGCATAGAGAATAACTCTAACAACCTCGGCCCCTTATTCATCTAACACTCGCCCTCAAGCCAGGGCATAGATGGCAATCATGCCCAACTTGTTACAAATATACTCAACTATGGCTTTACTAGCTAAGACCTTTTGTAAGCAGATTTGTCAGTTGATCACCAATTCGAACATGAATAGTAGAAAGTAGCCCTTGTTGAATTTTGTCTCGGACAAAGTGACAATCTACTTCAATGTGTTTAGTGCGCTCATGAAACATAGGAATATTCGAAATGTGTATAGCATCTGTATTGTCACACCATAGAGGAACTAGTTTATTCACCTCTACACCGATCTCGCCAAGAAGATTACACAATCACGTCACCTCACAGGCCGCATGGGCTGTCGCTCTATACTCAGATTTTGCACTAGAGCACACAATATCCTGCTTCTTATTCTTCCATGACACTAGATTGCCACAAAGGAATTGAACACCCAATATCCAGTTGTTGACCTCCTGTCACTCGGTGACCCAGCCTAATCAGCGCCAGAGAAGGCCTCAACACTCACATGTCCATGATTGCCATACAAAATTCCTTTCCCAAGAACACCTTCCATATACTTTACAACTCGAACTGCAGCTTCCCAATGAGATTTTGTGGGGATGCCATGTGTTAGGAATACTTGTAAAGATTTTGATGAGCTAAAATTGTATTTTGAAAATTATTAGAATCCCTAATTTTAGTCTTGTGTCTAGTATTTTATTTTATAGCAAATATGTGAAGGCCGAGCATGCAAGCAAAAATAAACTTGGAATATTTACCAAGTGATAGTGAACATTCTTGGAAGGAAGAATTACACAGGAGCTAAGGTTAAAAGTATTTAGAGCAAAGTATGCATCTAAGAACCAAGTAGTGGTACACAGTTCGAAACCTTGGATTCTATGCAAGAACACGAGCTCTAAGTTGGATTCAACAAACAACTAGAGGGCCCTAGGATTCCTCTACAAACAAGATCCAACCTTAATACCACAAGCAAGGAAAGGGGCTCTAATGGGAACGAGCTCTATCAATGATGCTAACAAGGGCTCTATCAAAGACTCTACAATGGTCGTATTGAACACGGTTTGAGCAAGAAAATGAGGTTCATGAGAAATTATCTATGCTCAAGTAAGAACCAACAAATTGAAGAATCCTTGAAGTTTAAGATGCCATGAACATGATCAGAAGCAATCTGATTTGTAATTGCTGCATATAGTATATGCATTATGTGTATATAATCCTATGTATATATGTAGTACCGCGCGCGCATATATATATATATATATATTCCCGTGTGGGTGTGTGGCTCTTGTGCGATTAAATGAGAGCCATTTATTTTGCCTAAATAAACGTCCATGATTAACAATGATTAAAAAAAATACGGTGACAATTTGATCTTTTAACATCTAGGTCAAATTTAAGGTGTGTGGTTTTCCTTCTTTAAGGTGTGTGGTTTTAGTGCTTAATGTGCGTTAGTTGTTGAAACTTAAGTGCATCAGTCTAAAGCTTTAGATGCATGGGTTTTCTTCTTAAGGTGCGTGATTTGTGTGCTTTAGGTGCGTCAGTTGTTGAAATTTAATGTGCGTTATTTTCATTCTTAAGGTACGCGATTTGTGTACTTAAGGTACGTCAGTTGTGAAACTTAAGGTGTGTGATTTTCCTTCTTAAGGTGTTTTGTTTGTGTGCTTAAGGTGCGTGTTTTGTGTACTTAAGTTGCGTCATTTTAATGTTTAAGATTAGGTGTGTCATTTCTACACTTAAGGTGCGTCCTTTGTGTGTTAACCGCACAATCGCACGAGGACTTGTCTAGGTATATCTAGTGTGTGTATTAGTTCATGATTAATTGTAATTTGATTTGTTATGCATTGTAATTTACTGCCTGGTTCATTATACATTGTATTGTATATATAACTATTGTTTGCTAATTTAAGTTTTATGTTTGTATATAGCAATGATATATTAGAGATTTTAAAATATTTTCTGGGAAAGTTTAAACAAATCAAACATGTTAAGTAATTTTTCGAAAGTAATTTAATACGGAGTAGTTATGTTTCCAGGGTAACACCAAACATGATAATTAATTTTTCTAGTAAAATTATTCCATCAAATATATTCCTTGGAAACATTTTTCCGAGAATTTAATTGATGGAAAAGTACCAAACGTTTAGGGTGTGTTTGATAACCTGTAAAATGGCTTCCGGAAAATGTTTTCCGAGTTTTTGGTGTTTGGCAACGTCCAAAAAATGTTGTCAACGGAAAATGTTTTCCGTTGACCAAGGAAAATCAGTTCATTTTTCTGGAAATGACTTACGAAATTTTTTTTCATAAGTCATTTTCCGGAATCGCCAAAATGACCGTTTCGCATGTTCTTGACCAAAACTAAGCCATATCACCCATGACTGGCCCATGGACCAAGGAGGTGGGGAAATCGTCCGAAACCTTTGCTACATTTTATTTTTATTTTTATTTTTTAATACATTCTATTTTTTAATAAATAACATTATTTTAATATTATTATAATTTTTTATATTTTAAATAAAATAATTACAATGTTTAATTATACAATTCTATCCATTTTCCAGAAAATGAACCAAACACACAAAGACAGTTTCCATAATACATCCCCAAACACTGGAAATGAAACTGTTTTTCGAAAAATGACTCATTTTCCAAAAAGCATTTTCCAGAAGTCATTTTCCTGCTTTCCAAACAAACCCTTAAGGTGAAAGTTCAAGCTATATATAAAGAAATAATAAGTTTCAATCCAGGTTATACCCCTGGTTTATGTCCGTTTTTTCCGTTAATTTTTGTTGTACCTTATGCTATAAAAGTTGTACTATATAATTTTTTGGACAAAAATGTCCCTACCGTTATAACTTTATCTTTACACATTATAATTACCATGCACATGCACACACAATATTTTTTCTTACATTCTTCAATGGTAAGTTTGAATTCATTTAGATTTTAATTAAATATTACCATATTTATATTTAGTAATTTATCATTTCTATAATTCTTACTTCAATAATATTAATATGAATTCTACAATTATAAATAAATATTATATATATATATATAGGTACACACTATTATTTTTAAAAAATATTAATATTATAAATGAGAAACAACATAATGTATTTGCAATTGAATTGAGACAGAATTTTTAGATATCAATTTGTGAAAGTTCTTGAATTGAGATATTTGAAATCAAGTATTATGTATATCTATATATGAATATGAATTTATAAGGGATATATCTCTAATTAGAAGAAGACTATATTTAAACAAATTTTATTCATTTTCAAAGACTAAAAAGTTGTAATACAACGTTGATTACCCTTAAAATTACAGTGGAATATACTCATCACAATGACAACAAAAATTTTACTCAAATATCTATGAAATTTCGACAACTCAAAAAAAAAAGCGCATTATATTTATTTCAAAATGATTTTTTAATTGGGTTTAAATATTGGGCACAAGTCTTCGCGCAAAGCGTGTAGAAAAAACTAGTAGAGAAATACATCTCAACAGACTATGCATCCTCCTCTTGAGACTAGGTCAAAAGTGAGATTATTTTGAGAAAATTAGAGACAATGACAGTAATTTTCAAAAAAAAAAAAAAAAAAAGACAATGACAGTATGATTATTAATGGAAAGTTTATTTATTGTGCAAAAATCTTTGTGTCAGTCTAAAAAAACATGACGGCTCTGTTTAGCAGAGCTTATTTAAGAGCTTATAGCTTATTTTAAGTTACTAATAAGCTATAAGCTCTGTTTGGTAATGTTTTCAAATAGCTTATTTTGAAACCCTACTTGAGGTAGCTTTTCAAAAATAAGCTAGTAGCTTTTTTAACTTTTTTTCATCTTTATCCTTATTATTTTAAATAAATGACATCATTTACCCCTCTCAATTAAAACCCTTTTGACATTTTCTTTTCATTATGTTTGGTTGTAATTTCAGTTTGACATTTGCGTTTGAACATTAATTTTTGTATGAACTAATCTTATGAATTATAAACATTTTTTTTACTTTATATATTTTCAAATATATGTTCTTACTTTATATTTTATTTAAATATATTGATTTCATTATTTTATATTTTAATATATAAATAAATCTATTTAAATTTAAAATTATTTAAATTGTATGAAGATATCCTTTTTAGTCTTTTTACATTTATCAGCTTATCAAAAAGCTAATTTTACCAAACACTTTTAAGCATAACAGCTCCTCATATTTTAACTTAGAGCTTATAGCTTTTCAGTTTTCAGCTACTTTTCAGCTTTCACCTACCTTTTCAGCTAGGTTTGTCAAACATAGCCGACACTTCTTCAAGAAATCATACGCTGAACTGCTTAAAAACTCCACATTCCAAAGATGTAAAGCAGTCACTTCTCACCTTCCAGCATATGCCTAACTTTGTTGCAATTGACAGTAATGAAAAGGTGCATTGAACATGGGTGATTGATCAAAAAGTTATTAGGAGGTCTTTAGAAAAAATATAATCATTGATGAACTCCCCTCTAGATTTTTTAAGGGTTAGGGGTTTGAGAAGTTTATTGTTGTTGTATTTTCTTAATTTAAAGTCACATCTAGATGGGCTGTTAGTAGAGATATTTACTAGATATATTCATATGAGAGGTTGAATCTGAAGAAGTTTTTTAGGCCAAGCACACAAATGGTTAGCATTACAATTGATACATAACTTACACATTTCGTAGATGATTAGTGGAAGTTGTCAAAAAAAAAAAAATCTCCTTTGTCCATATTACTTCAAAGGGGGGAATTCATAGCCAAAACTTTAGAAAATTGCTTTCTGTGAGATCTTAAGAGTGTGTTTACTTTCAAAGTTTATAATTGCTCTAGTAATGATATTGCAATGGGATTCCTCTTCTTCTTAAACAAAATGTTGTCTTGGTGTTTATTTTCTATTAAATGTAAGTACATGCATATGTGATGTATTACACATATGCTCAATTTAGTTGTTCAAGATGGCTCTGAAAGAGTATGGCGGTTTTGTTTTGAAAGTTAAGGGAAGTTGTCGATAGGCATTTGATCGAAGATCTGTGACATTGGTCGGGTCAAGATGAAAATGTAATATTTATGTTGAAAAATGTAATATTACTTAGGAATAAATTGTCTATTACTTAAAAATGTACTACTTTTAAATCAAAATGTACTATTAAGAGTTGAAGAATTACTTATGAGAAGCAATGTTATACTAACAAGGAAAAGTGTAACACTTATGAAAAACTCAATACGCATTACGAATAAGGATCCGCAGGATGGTCTGATAGGAGATTTTGTCATAGCTAATAATTATCCAACACAAAAAAAAAAATCAACTAAAATTAATAACACACCGAATGAAATGTCACGTACTTTATAGTTTGATGGCATAGCTATCCAAACGGAAGGTCACAATTTCGAGATTCATCCCAATTATTAAGGGTGTTGGCATTTCATGTTGTAGTCACAACAAAAAAAAAAAAAAAAAAAAAAAAAAAAAAAAACACCCCGAAATCAGCAAATTGATGGCTACTATATAAGTCCATTGTTGATCTTTGTTGTATTTATTAGAGATAGCGTTTCAAGTATTCATCCATTCGAGTGTAGTGAACCTCTGGGTAAAGTTGCGAAGCTTCTTCTCCATCGTCTCCTATTTCAAAGTTTGTCAAACAACCCTCATAGAAAATATGGTAGTAAAATATCACTCCTACTTGACGAACAAAGTCCATATCTGCATGTTACCATTTTAATGATTAATCGACTTAAACTCTAGATAATGCAATTAAACCAGTAAACTTAAAAAATATACAATTTAATCCTTAAATTAATCAATTTCATGCATGCAATTAGTTCAATTTATTAATTTTCCCAATTTCTAACAGATTACCAAATTTAAAAATATTTTTACAAAATAATTTTAAATAAAAAATAATTATTTAAAAAAAAATTACTTCATTCCCGCCAGAGACAAAAACCAGTCTCTGTTTCCGACCCTCGTCTCTAGACTCCGGCCATGAAGACAAAGGGACTCTCGTCCTCGGACTCCGACCATGGAGACGAAGGTCTAGAGACCTCTTCGTCATTTCCCCCACCCCCCACTTTCTCCATCATTCCCTGTCCTCATCCCTACCTACTAGGGAAGGAAGGAAAAATTAATAATTCAATTGTACGTATTATGAGCATAGTTTTAGGACATAATTAATCATTTTCTCTATTTTTCTTATCAATTGCTCCGTTTTCCCCAATTTAGTAATTCAATTGTCCCATTTTTCTTATGTGTCAAATCAACTATTTCCTTCTTACTTTTTAAATATTTTTAAAATTATTTTTAAATTTAATTTTTGTTTGTTTATTAATTACTTAATATTATTTATTTTAATGTAATTTTTAAATATATAAATTCCCTATATTAATACTAAATTTAATATAATAAAAAAGAAATTGTCAAAAACGTCATCAATCAATTTTTATTACCTGAATCAGAGAATTGAGATAGAAGAGTGTTACTATACCTTTCATGGATGCCAAGAATTCATCAGCAGTAACCGTGATCTTCTGAAGCTCTATTCCTTTTAAGTTTTCCCATTTAGCAATCAACTCCCTCTGAGTTAAGATGTTTTGTTGTGGCCTTAAGTATACTGTCTTGTTCAAGGTCCTGGGGTCATCTATACACTTCACTGTGTATGCTGCCACATCATCTTCGTCCATATATATCACTGTATATGTATAGTATCAATTCAAGTAAAAGGAGTTGGATTAGATGAACAGAAATGAATGGAAAATTGTAATTTTTGTCCTTTCATAATATGACAATTATAAATGCGACTTTTGAATTATTAGTATGTTGTGTAAATGTTGTCACTCAATTTTCAAAACGGTACATATATATATATATATATATATATATATATATATATATATATATTGCTCAAACCCGTTTTAAAATGGCACCGTTTAAAACCCTAGGTCCGTGACAGGAGGGGTCATACATGTACTGTTTTGAAAATTGAAAAGAAACATTTACACCTTTAATAAGTCAAGAGTCACATTGATAGTTGGCATATTATGAACGGACATAAATTACAATTACAATTTTCTCTAAATGAATTGAAAAGAAAGAATGAAAAAGAAAGTTATATGGTTAGTTAGACCTTTGACATTGCCAGTCCCGTATATGTAAGCTGTGTGTTTGGGAGGAAGAAGAGTGCCAAGTTGAGAAAGGTTACCACAAAAGTAAGCAGCAAAGCAATTAGCTGAAATGTAAGTGTGGGGAATATTTGCTTCTTCAATGGCCTTCCTTATTTCCATCTTCTCATCAAATGTAACCCTTCCTGCTTCCATCGCATTTCCCATTCTTGCTGGATCCATGCCGAATTCCGATGGCACGAAACGCTGCAAATTAAAGCAACCAACTTCACACAATTTAGAAAACAAAAAATTGGGCATTTAGAAACCCCGTCATTTTTCAGGTTTCCAGTGTTTAGATACAATTCTACTCATTTTTCAGCAACTGAACCAAAATGCAAATACATAATTTTTCAGAATGCAATCAAACGTTGAAAAGGAAAATATTAACCAACGAATTGAACCTTAATATTTCCAGCTTCTTTAATCGCCTCAATCAGCTTGAGCTGCTGGAGAATGTTGTGAGAGCGAAAGTGAACTCCCGACATAGTGCATATGACCACATCCACTTGTTTCACAGCGTCCACAAGGCTCCGGTGGTCGTCGAAGGAGGCCTCCACTAAGCGAGCTCCTGCCTCCTTGAACGACAACAACATTTGGAGTTTGTCGATGTCGGAAGTGCAACCAATCTCGCGGCGATGGAGGACGTAAGTGGTGTGGCCTTGGGCTAAGCTCGCCTTCACTATTCTCTTCCCAATATAGCCAGTGCCACCCACAACAAGAACCTTACTCTTTTCCATTTCTAGCTACCAATAATAACTGATGACCCAAACAAGTATTTGCATTGAATCCCCCTTAGCCTTAGCACATATAAATGCATGTCTCCAAGGATCGGATAAGCGCACCTTAATTGAAATTTTCTCACTTCCAATTTTTTTTTATTAGTATTCAAAAACGGGTGGCGTTTCCGTTTACTGTTTATTGTGTTCAATGTGTGGTTTTGGTTTTTTTCAATTTTGAAAGGTTTGGTTTCAATTTGGTTTGAAAGGATAAGCATATATGATATGTGTAACATAGAAACATGTTTAATATGCCCATATCATAACGTGTATAACCGTTTTTAAACCCGTCAATTAATCTCATCCATGATTTATTTTTTAAATGAATGAGACGGGTTCCCATAGATTCATGTGAAGTTGGTTCTTATATAATCTCTAATATATATGTATGTGTGAACCATTCAGATTTTTGGTTGAACTGAACTGAATCGAAATCATTTGAATTGGTTTATAACATATATAAAAACAACTGATTTTTAATAATAAAGCAAAACTTAACTATTTAGTTTGACTCAGTTCGGATAACTCGAACCGAAATATCCAGCCCTACTCAAAAAACACATGTAAATAAAATAAGAGATTGAATTATTATATGTGCTCACACATTATATTATACGCACGCGTAAATAAAATGAGTCATGCTTGTGTCAGTTGTGTATGACCGTCTCACATATCTTTATCTATAAGACAGGTCGAATCCGTTCATGTCGAGGGGTTGAGTCAGCAAGAGGGACACTTATGGATGCTCATTTACATCCCCGCGGGATTGTAACTTGCAAGGACGGCACCCTGGAATTTTCCCCACTTGCCATCCAAGTTGGGAAATTTTGTGTTTTTTTAATGAACTCCACACAAGCACTGAAGCACACCCGACATCAATTTATGCAATTCATTAGTCATAATTGCAATTATTAAACTGACCTTTTTCTGTACCAATTGTAGTTGTTGCTACTACTACGTTGTTGATATTATAAATTAAAAATAAGTAATTGTGTAATTACGAAATATTTATTTTACTTTAAAAAATTATATTTTTTTTTACATTTAATTTACATAAATAATTTGTGCATAGAAACATGCGAACTTCGAAACATCATGATTTAATATGCCCAACAATTTTGAACTGCTTCTACTCGCAATAATATAATTGTTATAGCACTACTGTAATACCCTGTTATTTCAACTAATATTATTTTAATACAAATATTCCTAACAATAAAATTATTTTGGGCAATTATAGATATTTCAATATTTATGATTTCAAAACAAATTATTTTGCTACAAAATTCAAATAAAACTATTTTATGACTCATGATTTTACTAACTTAATGTTACGGAGTATATTATTATTTGAACCAAAAATTTAAGTGAGACTAGTCTATTATTATTATTATTATTATTATTATTATAAAAAAGTTCAAGCCCAAGCCTAATAAATATTCATCCAAGCCCAAATATATATATATATCCTCCGGAAACCCACAACACACTCTTGCTCTTCCACATTAGCTCTTACCTAGGATAATGAGCCCTGCCTATAAATACCTACTGTAGCACTTGATCATCTTCAATCCCCCTTACATGCAATTCCATTTCCTAAGCTGAAGAATACATTTCTTCTTTAGTCCCTTAGCTTTAGGATTCACCTCTGTTAAGCTTTTCACTCTTCTCTCCATTTCATCCTTTACTAGTCCATTTTTCTTAGCTTGGGTAGGTTGTCTGTGAGTATATGTTTACATGGTTGTCTACTATGGTTATAGCCTGTGAATAGGAGAGGGTGTTGAGCATCAAGATTAGGGGATTCCTGCATTTGAGGTTTAGCTGTAGAGGTATGCTATCTGTTTATGGTTTGTATAGTTGTATTTATTATAGAGTCATTGCCATTTTTGGTCATTGGGGCATTGCCAATTTTAGTCCACTTCATTAATTTTTGTCACATTGCGGCCAATCTTATTTAGTCTTTGCCACTTTTAGTCCACCGTCCAAATGACCATCCAAAACAGTAGTATTTTCGTCTTTTCATGCTTTGGTCATCTCATTTACCTTTTGTAGTGGTTTTCCTTACACATTTTCATCCAATGGAGACCTAAATCTTTCTATGCGGCGTCTCCTGTTTTGGCCGACGACTGCAAAGGAGAAAGGAGAAAGGAGAAAGGGACGACTACAAATGTGTAAGGAAAACCACTACAAAGGGTAAAGGAGATGACCAAAACATGAAAAGAAGAAAATACCCCTATTTTGGACGACCATTTGACGAGAATTTTAACGGTGGACTAAAAGTGGCAATAATTAAATAAGACTGGTCGTAATGTAGCAAAAATTAATGAAGTGGATTAAAATTGACAATACCCCAATAACAGTAGGACCAAAAATGGCAATGACTCTATTATATGATGAACTGATGTTGTTTTAAAAAATTGGGTAGATAGAATTTGACTATAAATTATCTGTATATGTAAATATATCAAGGGTTTTGCAAATGAACATATATTTTGAGTGATTTGTGTGAAGTTTGGTGATGTTTGATTTTGTCTGGAGTTTCACAGGTCCCATGGACCCGTAACTCAAGCCCGTGAGTACTTTCTCACAGGGGGCCACTGGTCCATGGGACCCGTTGTCCCACCCATGAGGCACTCATGGGGGACTAAGGCACATGGACCCGTTGCCCAGTCCCGTGAGGGGTTTGGACCGGGTTCCTGGGACCCGTTGCCCAAACTCGTGAGATCCATGTTTGGTTCAATAGTCTCTTTGTGTTATCTTTTGTGATCAGACTATTGGTCACCAACCGAAAACTAAAGATAAGTAATTATAAAATAATTGAAATACCGAATAACAAATTTATTTTAAAAATAAATAACCATAGTCGACTGAAAGTCTGAAACTCCAATTTTTTCTGATGGTTTGGTTATCGACTATCGATTATTGGTTAATGGGGGATTAACTTATAATTTGTTCACCTTGATTTATTGGTGTTCCCTAATGGCTTAACTAGGAGCCGTATTTCCCACTTTTTGTTTTAATTTCTAAGTGCATGATTGCTTATAATCTATATTTCTTGGTGGAAGCCCAAGTTGTAGAGGAAAATATTTGTTATTTTTTGTCTTCTATTTTCTAATGTTTCCTAAATTAGGATCTGAGAGTCCTAATTTGTGTTCTTTGTAGGGATGTCAATCGGACCAACATGTTCAATTTTGGGCTAGTCATATTGGCCTCTTAGACTTATCAGGTAAGCTCAACTAAAACATTTGGCATTTTCAAATTAACATTCTAAACTTTCAATTATAATAAACTAGTGCATTTTTTGCACTAATAAATATAAAGTTATACATCATTCAATTAATCTAAACATCTATTTCTGAATTCCAACTAAATGTAATTAATATATTTATGGTATAACATAATAATTATAATTATTTTTTTTAAAAAAATTCATTATTTATTTTCATAAAAATATTTTATTTTTTAATAAATTTATTAAAATTTTATTTACAAATTAATAAAAAAAATTATTAAAAATAAACTTACATATAAATTCTTTGTATATTTTGTTCCATGTCACTTGTAAAACAAAGAATAGTCTTTAAGTGGCTTGTGCTATCAGGGTAGCCCATTAAATTTCAGGCTTATTGAACTGGTGATTTTTTATCGAGTTAAGTTTTTTTATCCTAACCCTAAAATTTTTTTGTTTATCAGGCCAACCCATTTGTTTTTAGATAAGATTGACATTATTCCTAGTTATTTGTTTTAAACTTGAATTGTCTATATTTGGCTTTCTTTTATTTTCCATACTAAAAATAGATACCCATCTTTATAAATGAAAAGTAGGTGTACATGGTAGTCAACCTCTTACAATTTCATGTGAGGAAAGCGTTTAGTAGTTAGGAAAGTTTAAACTTCTATAGGAATTTAAAAAGATCACTTTTAGTCAGGGCCGGTCCAAAGGTTTTATAGGTCCCTTGGCGAAATTAGAAAAAAAAAGGGCCCTATATGAAAAATTTGTTTCCGGATGATCTATTTATTTACTTATTTTTCTTTTTTTCACTTCCGGAAGAATGTTTTTTTATGTAACATTGTATAAAAAAAATTATTATAAAATTGATCTTAACAAAAAAAGAACAAAAGCTGCTAACACTTATATGAATCAATCAATCTGAATCAGTCAATCGAAAATCTTTAAGTATTTGAGTGGTTGGTGTGGCATAGGCGCGACCGGCACCCTTATACTCCAAGGCGGCATGAGCGGTGGGTGTGCGACAACGTACGTTTCTTTCCGTCTTTGTGAGTTCAGTTCTCAACTTTCACAAACAATTATTAACCCTATTTTTTAATATATAATAAGTAATATATATTATATATAATACTCCGTATATCTTATGGTCTATGGGCCCCCTATAGAGATGGGCCCTGGGCAGGTGCCCACCCTGAACCCCCCTCAGGGCCGGCCCTGCTTTTAGTGCAGTCTTTGACATAGTAAATTTAAGTCAATGAAATCACATTCCATAATATCCAAGGATAGTAAATCCCACCTAAGGGCAAATTTTACTGTGGACCATGGTCCAAAATGATGTCGTTTATTTTAATGAAAAGAAACAACACTCGTTCTGCGTAATTAGCTTTGCTTGTATAATATATTCAGTTTCATTTTATATATATACATTGTAGTTTCATTTTGTTTCAACTATTTCATTCGACATTATACATACAACATGTCTTATTATAATGAGAAATGCTATTGAATTTCATTTTAAACAAGTTGTAGTCTTATTACAACACCACTAAATTAAAATTCTAATTTAACTACGATTTAATTGGACAATATACACTCCAATGTGTAAAACTGTTATTCAATTTCATTTTATATACACTGTAGTTTCATTACAACATAACTTAGTATCATTTCGATATAACTACAGTTTCATTTAACAATATACATTCAATATGTGATACATGTTATTCATTTTCTTTTATACATACTATAGCTTCATTTCAGCAAAATTAAAGTATCATTTCTATGCAACTACACTTCTATTTGACAATAGACACTCAATATGTGAGACATGTTATTCAGTTTCATTTCAACACAACTAAAATATCATTTCAATTCAATTACAATTTCATTTGATAATAGAAACACAATATACGACACAGTTTCATTTTAAATACACTCTAGTTTCATTTTGTTATGAACACACAAAAAATATGGGATTTGTTAAAATTTAACGGCTACCATTTCTTTACTTAAAGAAATGACGCCATTTTCGGACCATGGTACACGGTATAACAGCCGCCGCCTAAGGGGGTGGATTCTTTTTACAGGCCTACTGAAAATTTGCCAGCTTTATTCAATTACAAATTTATCCTTTTTGATGCCGTACTGTCATGTTAAAAATCTCTTATAAATATAAGAAATTTGACACTTTCATCATTACACATTCTTTAGCAAAATATCCAGGTACATCCCTATATAATCTAATTTGTAATTACTACTTATATTATATTTGTATATGCGTTATATGTATATAATCCTGTGTTATAATATATATATATATATATATATATATATATATATATATATAAATAATTTTTTTAGGTATGTGTAGTGTGTGTATTAGTTCATGATTAATTGTAATTTGATTTGTTATGCATTGTAATTTACAACCTAATTCATTATACATTGTATTGTATATATACCTTTTGTTTGCTAATTTAAATTTTACGTTTGTACTAGTATATTCTATGCGCAATTCGCAAAAGTAGGTAGCAATTTTAGTACTTTATATTAAAATCTTAAATTTATTTAGATTAGATTTTTATATTATTGTAAATAATAACAATAATAATAATAATAATAATAATAATAATAATAATAATAATAACAACAACATATACCCCATGTTAGTTATTTTCTAAAATATAAATATTAAATTTATAAAAATGTTTTACATTATTATTATTATTATTATTATTATTATTATTATTATTATTATTGAAGAAGATCGAGATAAGAAAATATATGATGGATGCATGTGCATGGTAACAATAGTGAAAAAGATAATGAAGTTATAACGGTAAGAGTATGTTTGTCCAAAATATTGTATAGTACAACTCTTACAGTATAATGTATAAAAATAGCGTAATCGAAAAACGAACATAAATAAAGGGTATAACATTCATTCGCACTTTCTAAACAAACCAAACATGTTAACTAATTTTCCAGATAATTTAATTGTTATGTTTCCCGATAACACCAAACATGCTAATTAATTTTCCTAGTAAAGTTACTCCCATCAATTATTTTCCTTGGAAACATTTTTCCGGGAATTTAATTGGTGGGAAAGTACCAAACGCCTAGGGTGAAAGTTGAAGTTATAGAGAGAAATACATATCAATAGACCGTCAAAGTACCTATGAAGTCCCTATACTATAGTGTTTTGTTCAATTTAGTCCTTGTACCTTTGTTTTGTTCAATTTAGTTCATGTACTTTAAAAAGTGGTGCAATTAAATACAATAGTTAACAGTGTTAATATTACCGTTAACTTAGCTTATGTGGCGCTGAAATCATCACTACCAGATCATGATATTTATATTCCAACTCGTATATTATTTTATAAATATTTAAAGCTAATTATTTTTACCACCAATATATTATATTAATATGTCAAAAATAAATAATTATAAGCATGGGTGTTCAAATTGTTAGACATGTATGCCCTAGGAGCCAACATTTATTGTTTTGGTCATTAATTTCTTATTAAATAAATATAATAAATAATTGTTTTATTTATTTTATTTTGACTTAATTAATATTTGATATTATTCCCTACAATCTTCTTAATTCTTCATTTTTAAGAGTTAATATGAATGACAAAGAATTAATAAATGAAGTATTATAAAAATATTCCTAGTCATCATAAGAATTCTTATTGGGCATTACGAATAAGGATACGCATGATGATCTAATAGGAGATTTTGTCATAGCTAATAATTATCCAACAAAAAAAAAAATCAACTCAAATGAATAACAAACTGAATGAAATGCCAAGTACCTTGTAGTTTGATGGCATTGTTGTGACCCTTCTTCAATTCCAAATGAAAGGTCATAGGTCTGGGACTTATCCCAATTATTAAGAGTGTAGAAATATCGTGATTAGTCACACACACACACATAAAAAAAAAAAAAAAACACCGAAATTCAGCAAATTTATGGCTACCATATAAGTCCATCGTTGATTGTTGTTATATTTATTAAAGATACCGTTTCAAGTATTCATCCATTCGAGTGTAGTGAACTTCTGGGTAAAGTTGCGAAGCTTCTTCTCCATCGTCTCCTATCTCAAAGTTTGTCAAACAACCCTCATAGAAAATGTGGTAGTAAAATATCACTCCTACTTGACCAACAAAGTCCATATCTGCACGTTACCATTTTAATGATTAATTGACTTAAACTCTAGCTACTCATAAAAAACATAGAATAAATGTCAAATAGACTACCAAACTGTACATCACAATGCAATTAAGTCATATTAAACTTAAAAAATATACAATTGAATCCTTAAATTAACCAGTTTCATGCAATTAGTTCAATTTATCAATTTTTTCAGTTTCTAACAGGTTAACAAATTTAAAAATATTTTTAAAAAATAATTTTAAATAAAAAAATATTTTTTTAACAAAAAACTTTGTCTCCACCGAAGATAAAAAACCAATCTTCACCTTCTGCCATGAAGACAAAAGGACCCTCGTCTCTAACCATGGAGACGAAGGTCTAGAGACCTCTTCGTCATTATATTCCCCCCACCCCCCACCCCCACTTTCTCCATCATTCTTTGTCCTCATCCCTAGGGAAGGAAAAATCTCCCCATCCCTACTAAAATCAATAATTCAATTGTATTATTGAGCATAGTTTTAGGACAAATTTATTTTCTTTAATTTTCTTATTAGTTGCTCCCTTTTCCCCAGTTTAGTAATTCAATTGTCCCATTTTTCTTATGGGTCAAATCAACAATTTCCTTCTTACTTTTTTAGTATTTTTTAAAATTATTTTTAAATATAATTTGTATTTATTTATTACTTATTATTACTTTTGATTTAATTTCTAAATATATAAATTTGTATATTAATACTACATTTAATATAATAAAAAATAGAATTGTAAAAAACTTCATCAATCCATCTTTATTACTTGAACTAGACTTATAAAATGAGATAGAAGAGTCTTACGCACCATTCATGGATGCCAAGAATTCATCAGCAGTAACCGTGATCTTCTGAAGCTCGATTCCTTTTAAGTTTTCCCATTTAGCAATCAACTCCCTCTGAGTTAAGATGTTTTGTTGTGGCCTTAAGTATACTGTCTTGTTCAAGGTCCTGGGGTCATCTATGCACTTCACTGTGTATGCTGCCACATCATCTTCGTCCATATATATCACTGTATGTACGTATGGTATCAATTAAATTAAAAGGAGTTGGATTAGATGGACAGAAATGAATGAAAAAATTGTAATTTATGTCCTTCCATAATATGCAAATTATCAATATGACTCCTGAATTATTAGTACATGGTGTAAATATTGCGACTCAATTTTCAAAACGGTACATATATTGCCCCAAATCCGTTTTAAAACGGCACTGTTTAAATCCCTAGGTCTGTGACGGGAGAGCCATATATGTACCATTTAAAAAATTGAGAGGTAATATTTACACCTCTAATAATTCAGGAGTCACATTAATAATTAGCAAACTATGCAGGAGCATAAATTACAATTTTTTTGAAATGAATTGAAAAGAAAGTTATATGGTTAGTTAGACCTTTGACATTGCCAGTCCCGTATATGTAGGCTATGTGTTTGGGGGGAAGAAGAGAGCCAAGTTGAGAAAGGTTGCCACAAAAGTAGCCAGCAAAGCAATTAGCTGAAATGTAAGTGTGGGGAATATTTGCTTCTTCAATGGCCTTCCTTATTTCCATCTTCTCATCAAATGTAACCCTCCCTGCTTCCATCGCATTTCCCATTCTTGCTGGATCCATGCCAAATTCCGATGGCACGAAACGCTGCAAATTAAAGTAACCAACTTCACTTCACACAATTTAGAAAACAAAAGATTGAGCATTTCGTCGTCATGTCTGTTGAGTTACGGTAATTTACATCTTCTCACATTTTCTGTCGGATCAGTACGTGAGAGCACTTCGGGTTGGAGATTCAGCATTTTGGGAGAAGAAAGAAAATCAGAAATTGAAAACAGAAAATAGAAAAGAGAGGGAATGGGCATGTTTGTCACATTTAATTTCTTTTTTCAATTTGATCAATTTTCAATATGTAATTTCTTCATCTCTCATATAAAAGTTAAGGATGTAATTTATGACATGATTAAAATAGTAGAATATGTGACAATTTTATAATAATTGATGACTAAGAGTGAAATTTACCTAGTTTAAAAATATGCAATAAAGTTTTATTATTGACCATGAAACATCAAAATCTTAAAATTTATCCCTTAATCTAAGAATATAATAGAATTTCTATTATATTCCGTACCTATTTTATTTCTTCTTTTTTTTAATATTTTCTCAATTTATTTGGGAAACGGACCGATTTACTAACAGAAAACTGTTTTTTATTTTTTATTTTTTAAAATTTTCATTCTTTATTTTCTGTTTAGAAAACTTGTTTACTAACATTTATTTTTTTACTAACATTTATTTTTTTCCTATGTATCTTAGATTACGTGGTATCAAAACCTATGTATTCTTAGATTTTTTTTATTTTTTTTCCAATTGAGAAATAATGCTTTTCTGTGGGTGAGAGTGCATTGCGCAACTGTCTTCTCAGTACTAACTTTTTTGGTGATTGCCTCTGAAAACTAACACTATTGCGTTGTTTAGGACGTCATTGCAACTTTATGCCAGGAAGCACATGGTCCAAAACCAAGTCACGTGCTCCCACATGCTGCCTATACTTGGGAGCACAGCAAAAAAAATATATATTTAAACGTGGTGAAAATGTAAAATTTTAAAATACTTTGAAATACTATAAAAAATAATTATAAATTTATTTCAATTTTGACATGTTTAATTTAAACATAACAAAAATAATAATTGTAATTATATGCCAAATAATAAGGAACCTTGATATTTCCAGATTCTTTAATGGCCTCAACCAACTTGAGCTGCAGGAGAATGTTGTGAGAGCGAAAGTGCACTCCCGACATGGTGCATATGACCACGTCCACTTGTTTCACAGCGTCGACAAGGCTCCGGTGGTCATCGAAGGAGGCCTCCACTAAGCGAGCTCCTGCCTCCTTGAACGACAACAACATTTGGAGTTTGTCGATGTCGTAAGTGCTACCGATCTCGCGGCGATGGAGGACATAAGTGGCATGGCCATGGGCTAAGCTCGCCTTCACTATTCTCTTCCCAATATAGCCCGTGCCACCCACAACAAGAACCCTACTTTTTTCCATTTCTAGCTGCCAATAATATAATAACTGATGACCCAAACAAGTATTGCAGTGAATCTCCCTTAGGCTTAGCCTCTAGCAACCACATATATAGATAAGGAGTTCCACTGCAGGTGTACCCCAAATTCTACTTTCTCATTTTTGAGAAAGTAGTACAATTCCGGGGCGTTTCAGAGTGGGAGGAGGAGTAGAATTTACGGGGCGTTTGGTTGGAAAGAATTACAATTCCATTCCCACTTAATTTCGAAGGCAACTAAATTCCTTCAGTGTTTCGTTGGAGGCACGGAATTGCAATTCCTTAATTTTCATGGAATTAGAATCCCATGCCCCCTCCGGAGATTTTAATTATGTGGATTTTAGGAAGAAAAAAAAGATAATTTTGAGACAAAATTATCCCTCTTTTTTTTTAAAAAAAAAAAAAAAAACTTAAAATTGATGCTTGACATTCCCTTATAGATTATAGCATGTATTATTTTTCGACTACTGTTAACAGAGAATGCAACAATATCACTTTAGTCCAACCATAATATGTTTTCTCAAAATTCTCAAGTATTTTAATTTGATATGTGTGTATATAGCATATTTGCCTAAATTTTGAACAAAAAAATTTCATTTTGTGCACTGATGGTGGGTGTGTTGTATAATATTCATTATGTGCGCCGATCTATGCAACAATGAATGGTGTGAGTTGTGTGTTTGTTAACTTTGTTTAAGCGCATGAATTCTTTATATTCTATGCAATAATGGTTAAAAATTTACATTGTTTATAAGATTAATAATAATAATAATAATAATAACAATAGGCATTTTGAACTTTATACGACTTGTTTCCTTTTAATCTCCATATATACCAAACATTGAAATTGAAACTCCACTCTATTCCCACATTATTCTATTCCCATGAAATTGTAATTTCTTTCCCACATAATTCTTTCACTCTAAACAAATACAAACGCCCTATTAGGAGTTGACAGTCCACATAATATATAATTTCCTATAAATAAAGATAAGCTCACCTTGAAATTTTCCCACTTCCAATTTTTTATTAGTATTAAAAAAAAAAAGGTGGCATTTCGGTTTAGTGTTTATTGTGATCAATTTGGTTTTTTTTTTTTTTTTGAAAGGTTTGGTTTGAAATAGTTCGGTTTCGATTCAGATTTGGTTTGATTCGGTTTGAGAACTTAAACATTCTCTAATTCTCTTGCGTATGTACATAATTATTTATTTATTTTCACTAATAAATTAAATTTGAAAACCTAAACAATGTACAAGTCCACAATGCATATTTCAAAATTCTCAATCTTAAATAAATCCAAATTGAACCGACCTCTTCACATGCGTCTGTTGTCCGACAGTATCGTCACATGCACACTTGTAGAGAAAAATTGGAAACTTTGTGAACTTGTGTGCAAATAGGTTGAAGACCTGTGTGCATAGGGTAATTGGCACAAGTAGCAGTACTATATATGCAACCATGTGTAAACCAGAAAACATTTATATGACCATGTGTGCAAATATGTTTAGTAGTGCCAGTAATTAGTCGGAAATATCACACTCTAAAATCAGAACAGACACAAAATAACGAGCCACTGAGACTCAAACTCATGACTTTCCATTTGGAAGAATCATTTATATATACTGCTTGACCACAAGGTCTTTGGCGGAATCCTACTAAGAATCCTACCTTAATTACTAACACCTTACTTAAAAAAACATATAAAAAAACAAAGAAAAAAGAATAATCATAATCACACATCAACACCATATCAACGGCCAAAATTAGTTAGACACTTCTCATGTGGGGAAGTGTCCTCATTTGTTCATTATATATATATATATATGATCCCATGAGAACACACCCATAAGAGAAAACTAAAAATAAATTTTAACATTACATTTGTAAAAATTAGACGGATCAGATCAGATTAAAAAATGTCGTGACAATTTTATAATTATCGTCAACTTCACTTTGTAAACTTGAACACTTAATAATACGTTCTGTAACAACTACATATGCAAACACGTATGCATTTTAAAAAATCATATGAAAAAGCTAAATTTTAAATCTAAACTATAAATGCGCGCTAGACCTACTCCTAAACCAAATAAAATAAAAAACTCAATGTATTACATTTTTTAAAAAAATATTACACTTTCTCTTATAAGTAATGTTAGTAAGTATTTGTTACTTGAGAAAAAAAATGCTCCGTAATACTTATGAAAAAAACGGTAATATTTTTAAATCAAAATATAAAAATATTATATTTTTTTTCAAAAGAATTACACTTTTCCATATAAGTAATAAATATTTTATTCATGATTAATATTATATTTTTCAATATAAGTATATATAAATTTTCATTTTGACCCGACCCGTCTCACGAATAAGGATCCGTGAGACGGTAATGACAAATTTTTTCCAAATAAAACAGGAGATTGAATTATTATATGTGTTAACACATTTATATTATGCACACATGTAAATAAAATAGGATATTGAATAATTATATGTGCTCACACGTTTATATCATAGGCGCATATAAACAGAAGTTAATTTCAGGAATAGTTCATTGAGTATTGATATTTATTATATTTTATTATTGACTTTCAATTGAATCATAGATTATCCATTGACTATTGGATTTTAACAATTTATTTATCGATTTTTAATTTGACCATAAATGGTCGCTTGACTATTAATTTTGT
Organism: Ipomoea triloba; assembly: GCF_003576645.1. Classification (NCBI taxonomy): domain Eukaryota; kingdom Viridiplantae; phylum Streptophyta; class Magnoliopsida; order Solanales; family Convolvulaceae; genus Ipomoea; species Ipomoea triloba. The sequence goes on from NC_044928.1 coordinate 20,957,592, forward strand.
TTCGAATTTCATCTTTTAGTAAAATATTCATTTAGTATATATTAAATTTAAGGGTAATAATATAAAATTTTGGTTCTTCACATTCCACTAACGATGAACTCAATGTATTAATTTTATGAACTCAATTTGCCATCTTAACAAGAAACTAATTTTTACATTATTACCTTTAAATTTAATGATTAGTAAATGAATATTTAGAAGATTAAATTTGGAACAAATCAATAATCAATGAATCATTTATTTTAGTCTTGAAAGTAGATAATAAAAATCAGTAAATATTAATAGTCCAATTTGTTGGATAATTTGTATACGAGGTTTAGGGAAGTGAGGAAATGAGATTTTCAGGCGTGTGATCACTTTCCTATAAGCTTTAAATCTCCCTCTATCAAAAGCAACGGGGATTCAAGATTTAATCTTATGGGATACAAGAAGATGAAACAAAGTTCTTTAAGTTGCTTTAAATAAGAACTTCCTGGAGAGTTGATGAACTGTGAAATATCAAAGTATACTGCAATGTAATTGCATATCACTTTCAGATGATTCTCCAACTATTTATAGATGTAAAATCTAACAATTGAGAGAGGTTACATGGAAGTTTATGGCAGTTTGAAACTCCAACTTTCACAAGATATATCTTAAATAATATATCTGTCATATGAAAAATATAATTACATGAATTATGTATAATATATACATTTTCATAAGTTATGTACCTTCGTAGGTTCATACACTGCATGCGAAAATATAATAAAGTTATATATTATAATATATAATAATTAATATTCCAATGCATGCAAAGTTCAGTTCCCATGCAAAAGGAAATTAATATATACACGCATGCATGATGATGCCGAATCCTTAATGATTCACTGAATCCTTCAATTGCAAAAATTTTAACGAGGCAATGAACTCATGAAATTAGCCAATTCATGAACTCGGCCATGAATTCGGCCAATTCACGAAACATTCGACCAAACAACAATTCGGCCAATTGACAGTTTAAGGACTCGGCCATGTCAACAAGAATTCGGCTTCATGGATTCGTCCATTCTCATGGCTTCGGCCATATACTCGACCATTCATGGATTCGGCTAATCCAATATATTTCTCAATTAACTCTCTACCAAACTAAAATAATATTCATAACTCCACAACTCCAAATATTATTTAAGCTTTCATGGTAGTCCATTTGAAATATTAATCACCTTTACTATATAAATGTCCAACACAATTGAATGGAGTATTTCTAAAATTAACTCTGATCTATAAATAAAATTGTTCAAAAAAAACTTTATAAATAAAATAAAATATTTATCAAAAAATAAAATAAAATAAAAGATTGAATTATTAAATCATGCAAGATAGAGAGAGGTCGGGGACTGGCAAATTATTCTATAGATCCGGGTCCACCTTGCAAGGGTCCATGCGAGTTCAAAATACACAATTTATATGTTCATAATTTACCTAATGAATGTTTACAATTTTTATATATTAAATGCTCACAATTTACATACTGAATGTTCATAATTTTATATACTAAATGTTCACAATTTGCATACTGAATGCTCACAATTTAAATTACGAACATTCAGTATGTAAATTGTGAATATTCATTATATAAATTGTATATTTTGGTGGACCTAACTCCATGGTATGGTCGTATGGATGCTCATTTACATCCCCGTGAGGTTGTAACAATAACGCCACCTTGAAATTTTCCCCACTTGCCATCCTATTTATAAAATTTTGATTTTTTAAATTAACTCCACACAAGCACACCCGACATCAATTGCAATTCATTTGTCATATTGCCTATTCACCATTAATGTCTTCATTTAATGTGTACCTACCACTTTAATACAATTTATCTTCTTTTTTTTTTTGAAACAATTTATCTTCTAATATGCTTTAACCAGTTTAGTTCTATGAGTTAGACTGATAGTTTGTTGGCAAATCACGGTCCAGTGGACCATAATTTAAAACGATGTTACTGAATTTTATATGTTAGAATAATGTAAATTATGAGTTACAAACTTACAATAATGTACATTATGTGTTAGAATAATGAAAATTTTGAAGTAAGAATAATGTTCATTATGTGTTAAAATAATATTTATTATGAGTAATAAAATATATATTGTAGCATGTTGCTGTGAAAAAAATAAATTATGCAAAACAACATAGACCATAGTCTAGACAATAACTATTGATAGTTTGTCTGTTTGGGCCATCACGGTCATTGGGCGGATTTGACCATTCTATCAGTTTCATTCCACTAATTTACATATATTTTATAAACCACGTTTTCTTAATTAAAAATATTTAAAAAGAATTAAAAATAAATTTACTTAAAATAAATTACTCCGTAGTAAACATTTAATATTCATTTACACTTTAAGAAAAATATTGTTTTTTGAAAACAAACCATGCAGTAGATTACTATAAATGAGCCAAAATAAAGTCGGGTGGGACCGAGTCCCAGTGCAGTCTGCTAGCCTGTTGCACAGCCGCAGCAGCTAGCGTATGAGCAATAATATTCATCGACCTATGAACTAAATTGATATGACAAAATAAAAAACAAGCGATAGCACTCTTGCATGCATCAATATATAAACCAACATAAGAAAAGTATGGTGAATGCGGCCGTGATAAGCCACTGCAGAGCTGAGAACAATCCGTGAATATCCGAATGGAGTCCACTCCCCTATCCCTGAGCCAGGCTAGGACTTCCTTACACGCAATGGTCTCCGCCATGAGAGGGGAAAAGCAGTCGATCATGGGTCCAGCGATAGCAGCCACATAGTTTCCACCTGGATCGAACAAGACCGCACCGAACGCCGCTTTGAGTGTTACCGGGTTGTAACTGGCGTCGAAGTAGCACACTAGGGAAGCGCTCATCGACGCCTGAGCTGGCTGTACTGCACCGCCCACCTCCTCGGACTGCCCAACCGGCGGATGTCGCTGACGCACCGCAGTCCATGCCTGCAGTGATGCTTTCGCGGCTGCTACAACTCTCCTTGGCGTTGGTAGATAACCACTCCATACAGCGTCGTTCCGTGCCTTCCACACGTGATAAAGAATTGCAACTGCCCAACACACATGGTCTTCAGACAAGGAACATAAAAGATTTGTGAACCACAATGAGAAGTTGCCACCCATAATGCTAGAAAAGGCCAAACAAGATTCATGCCACACTAATTGTGTAAAATCACACAAAACAAGTGAATGCATAACATCCTCATGAACGATTCCACACATTGGACATGAGGGATCCACCTCTACCCTCTTTTTAAGCAAGTTTGTAGTCACAAGGAGAATATCAGAGAGTGCTCTCCGCAAAAAAGTTTTCCACTTAGGGGGGACTTTAATTTTCCAGAAGGGGCTCCACCTATCAAAATTGGTTGGGAGAGTTTCATAGTCTCCAACCATGCTTCTATAACCACCCTTGACTGTGTAGCATCCCCTCGGGTCACCATACCAAAACCATGAGTCCTCATAGTCCGGGGAAATAGGGATTCTTAAGACACGGTCCACATCAGAAGGCTCTAGAATATCTGTGAGAATAGAGTGATCCTAGGAACCAGTGTCATCGTCAATTAACCTAGAGACAAGTGAACCACTCAGCTGAGCTGGCATGGGTGTGTGAATCATTGGGACAGTCTGGACAGGTAGCCAGGGATGACCCAGATTAAAGTTGATTTCCCATCATTTTCTATTTTTGTATTTTTCTCATTTTCATCATTTTCTTATTTTCTAGATTATTTTTTCTTCTTGCAACTAGTCATTTAGGTAAACAACTAGTGGTCCCACGGGCTAGCTCAATTTTAAAGTTCCACTTCAATTGATGATTTTATTAGGAATAGGGATGTCAATCGGGCCCGAACCCGATGGGCTAGCCCGAAAAAACCCGAAACCGACAGGGCTATAGCCCGAACGGGTTAGCCCGATAAAAAATTAGCCCGATGAGCCCGAAACCAATAAGTCCGGTGGCCCGATAAGGCTAGCTCGAAATTAAATGGGCTAGCCCGATAGCCCGAACAATTAAAAACTATTTTTTTTTATTATAAAAGTGATTTGAAACATAACAAATTAACAATTTATAAGTGAGTTCATCTTTAGTATTTTTTTATCACTAGGTACATTTTTAAATAAAATTTTAATAAATATATAAATATAAATATATATTACATATAATTAACAATTTAACGGGACTACTAGTCAGCAACGAACCCTTTCCGTGAGATCGACGAGCGACCTGAGGAACGGCTTCACCAACAATCGTAACGAGAAGTCGGCCCTTACCGCCCCACCGACCCCACACGGGTGGGCAACCATCTAGCAGGCAGCTCTTGGGCTCACCCGCCTCATGGAGGGACTCCAAGGAGGTCTTCAAGCCTCCTAGCTTAGCCTCGGGGCTTCCCGCGGAGCCCCGACCCACCTTAAGGGAGCATGGTGGGCCGAGTACCCGTCCACCCCGAGCACTTGGAACTCAAGTTGAGGGGGAGGTCAACTCACCTCGACCGTCAGATAGGCGAGGAAGGGGTGGCACCAGCCGAGATCGACATAGAGACGCTATTAGAGGGAGGCCAACTCAAGCCAAGTCCGCCTTGGAGTGGTTGGGCACCCGCATGACGACCCAAGATAGACTAGGCCCAAGGTTAACCGAGAAAGGACCCCAAGTGAGGAGTCATACTTACGAAGATCGTCGAGCCGTGGACCTCGAGCCCAACCGCGACGAGAGCATACCTCCCAAGTCGAGCGCTCGGGAGAGACTAGTTAGCGAACCCCTAGCTCTCGCCTTGATGAGGTCGAGTAGCTCTGGAAGAGAGTGGACGAGTTCTAAAAGGGGGTGGTCGCGCTCCAACAAGCTATCACCTTGTTAACCCACCTCGTGGAGGGGCTCCAAGGAGGTGTTCAAGTCCCCCTACTCAGCCCCGATGCCTCTTGATGGGTGCCTACACTTACCCCACCCCTTTCTAGGGGGAATGATAGTTTGAGCACCTAGCTTCCCCGAGCCTAGGGACTCAAGTTGGGAGGGAGGTCAACTCACCACAACCTAAAGCTATTTTATGTTTCAAAGGTAAATGAGGGGCTTTGACTCCAAATATCGACATATGTTCTCACTAGTAGAATTTGCAAAATGTAATCAACCATATGGTCGTGGTCGTGCGTGCCGGCCCCGACCTTGGCATTCCCTAACGGTAGTATAAGGGGTACTTCCCCGCTCACTACCTAACGGAAGAACTTATTATGGGCAGCTTTCCCTTTAACAAGACCGATGCCAAGTAGGTGAGGAGAACCTACCTGCTCCTCGGTTATACACTCTGCAAGAGGTCCTATAATGGCACCCTGTTGTGATGTCTATACCTCGAGGGGGCGAGATTAGTGTATGAAGAGATATACAAGGGGACCTACTCGGCCCACCAAGGGGCCTACATACGCCATGGCTTAGAGAGCTATCCTATAGGTGTATTTTTTGCCCAACATAGCTAAGGAATGTGTTGATTATGTAATAAGGAGCTGCAAGACGTGCCAACAATTCTAGACCAGCCCGGGCCAACCTGCCACCAACTATACCCCATCAGCTCAGTGATCCCATTCTCTAGATGGGGGTGGACATAGTAAGAGCCCTACCTATGGGGTCGGGCAAGAGGAAGTACTTGATAGTGGCGATGAACTATTTACCCCTCGGAGAGCTGCGGGCGAGACACCTTTCTCACTAGCCTATGGTTTCGAAGCCTGAGCCCTTGCGGAGGTCGTCATACCCGCCCGTCGAGCCAAGGAGTACGGCCCCGATCTCAACGAGGAGCACCACTAAGTAGACATCCACTTAGTAGATGAGAAAAATGAGGCTGCTATGATCCGAGCTGAGAACTATCACTGCCAGGCTAAAGCCTATCATGACAAAAGGGTCGGGCCCCGCTACTATGTACTCAAGAAGAGAGAGGCAAGACAACCCCATGTCGGGGGTAAATTTACCACAAAATGGGAAGGCCCATATATTGTAGGAGCCGTGGTCTGCCTGGACAGCAACAAGCTCAAGACCCCCAAAGGAAAGATGGCTGCTAGAGTATGGAATGTCGATCACTTATTGAAGTATTATCAGTAATTCGTTTGTTAGAAGGTGGTCCGTCCCCTTCATTACAATAAAATTAGTAAAAGTGTCACCATAGATGACCCATTTTCACTTATTTGGGGGGGGGAGGGGTGGGGGGGTAGGGGGTAGTTACTCGACCCCTCAATTGTACCCTAAAGGGGCATGAGGTCCGACCTCACGTACTAACCCCGACGAAAGAGCCTAACGGCCCGGTGTCTAAGGACTTGGGTCGAAGGGCTATCACCCTAAGGGGGCACTAGGCCCGACCTTGTGTACCAACCCCAACGGAAGAGCCTAATGGCCCGGTGTCTAAGGACTTGGGTCGAAGGGCTAGTACCCTAAAGAGGCACGAGGCCCGACCTCGCATTCTAACCCCAACGTACGAGGCCCGAAGTTGAGCCCCGTGCTTGACCAAGACCGCCCTAGGACAAGGCCTCAGCTACGGGGCCTCGGCTATGGGGCCTCAGCCATGAGGGCTCGGCTACGAGGTCTCGGCCATGGGGCCCCGGCTACGAGGGCTAGCCATGGGGCCTCAGCCATGAGGGCTCGGCTACGAGGTCTCGACCGGTCAATCCATAGGTCCAGTACTCCGGTCGCGAGGCCAGGCGTGGTCAAACACGGTTGTAACTATTTCCTCCTATTTAGGAGGGCGATTGTAACCGCTCCCTCCTATTTAGAGAGGGCGGTTATAAGATCTTGGTAGTATACAATTCATATTTTGTCTCATTAAGAGGGGGATATTCCTATCTTTTTTGTCTTAACTTACTATTGTAATAGCCATTACACAATATCTTAATACAAATATTGTCTCCATGACACACATTCCTTGTCTTTTATATCATATTACCTTATTCATTTATTATTCCCTTTATTTATTGGGTTTATTAATTCGGACCCCCAGGTTAATTAAATCCGTCACTAATATAAAAGAACTATTGGACATTGTTACTATTAAGAAAGATATATGTGATCTTGACATCAAGGCAGAAAAGTCAGCATGGGCATTCAAGCTTTTTAGAAAAAGTTATTCTTGTACCAATCTGTACATATAACGTCAATGTTGTATAAAGCCCTCGGCCTTGAAAATATTTCCATAGGATTTATAAGAGAGAATGTAGAGGGGTCATTTTGATCTATTAATTTGAGTGTGAACCACTTCTGGTTTGAGTAAGACCAAAGTAGATTTGGATTCTCTTTGCTGAAATGACGAAATTGATATATTATATGGTCAAAATAAATCATGCGTGAATGAGAAATTAATTTTTAAAGTATACCTATTGAGTTGAGAAAAAACAAGTTTGAGAATACTTTTAAGTACCATTTGTCCTACATTGGAAAACTAATTGATTTTGCTCTAGTATAAATACAATTTGACATTTTAAGGAGTTTGAATTGTTTAGCATAGATGCTCTCTCTCTCATCCAATGGGGGTAGCTTAGGTGGCAAATGAGATCTCTTTGTAGGGAAGAATTTCGGGAGAACCCGGGTTCTATCCCCACAAACGACGATTCCGTTAAACGGACGGAGAAAGACCCCGTAAATTACCCAACAAAAAAAAAGGGAAAATCGCAGTTTTGGTCCCCCAATTAGTATCAATTCTGCAATGTTGTACTCATCTCCCAATTTGGACACATTTGGTCCCCTAGTTATTGACCCATTAGTCAATTTAGTCCCTCCGTCAGTTGACAACCGTGACCTCCGTTTAGACCATGGGTAATTAAGGAATTTCACATTACATTGAATATAATACGCTACTTTCTTCCCCTTCCTCCGCCGAGTCGACCATTTCCGCCACCTCTGGACTTCAACCCTAACCAGTTAGAACAAAAGTAGGCTTATTTTTTCCCTTCCTCCGCCAAGTCTACCATTTCCGCAACCATTGGATTTCAACCCTAATCCGTTTGAATAGAAGCAGGTCCAAGCTCGACAATGTCTTCAAGCTCTATCGAATCAACGCAATGGATGCCCGAAGTGCGTTATTGGTGCGGAGAAGTGACACCGATAAAGATGTCGTGGAGTGATGCCAATCCAGGGAAGAGATATAGAGCTTGTCCACATTATGGAGTAAGTATAACAGTTTAAGCATTTTACTTTAAATCCATTTGTGAAAGTTTCGAATGGCAATTTAACTCCATACCTTAATTTCAGGGTAATGGGAATTGTTGGTTTTTTGAATGGATTAACTCCGATGTCTCCGAACGTGTATCCAGAATTATTAGAGGGTTGTTGAAGAGGTTGGACAAGAAGGACAATGAAATCAAAAGGCTACAAACTGTAATTGAGAAAGACAATGGTGTGATTAAGAAGATGATGTTGGAATCTAAATTTCAGTTTTGTTATGGGTTTACAGTTGGAATTGTAGTTGCCCTTGTTTGTTTGAAGGTGTGGAGGAACACTGGTGAACCAACTCCAAAGTTTTTCCAACTCAACTAGGATTGAAACATTAGTGGTAGTGGTAGTGATGTAGCATTTCACTATGTAAGCAATGTGTTGTTGTTTTTTTTTTTTTTGTGGGTGAACATTGCTAAACCAACTCAACTTCTATGTTGAATGGCATGTTGCATTACTTGGCTTACATATTGAAACTCCTGTCAGTATTGTTTAACAGAGTACATTAGTTTGCTTACCAAAGTTGTCAGTATTGTTTAACACCACTAAAACCAAACCAAACCAAATGCAATTCATTAACACTACAGTTTGGTTTAGTGTTTAGAAATGACCAAAGCTGTCAAACATATTCAAATAAAATATTTGCCACAAACCAAACCAAAAGCAATTCATTCATTAACACTGCAGCTTGGTTTACAAATAAAACAACATCCACAAACTAGACAAAAGCAATTCATTAACACATTAGCTTGGTTTACAAACACATACCAAAGGGACATAGTTTTCCCTAATCTAATATTAACAAAAATATTTCTAAATCACCAAACCAGACCAAAGGGACATAGTTTTCCCTAATCTAATATTAACAAAATATTTCCAAATCTCCAAACCAGACCAAATGTCAGTTTTCCCTAATCTATTGTGTTCAAAATATTTGCAATACATCAAACTTCCAAGGAACACCAATGTCAGTTTTGCTTCTTCTTTTCAATTGCTTTCTTTTTTCTGGTTTCTCTCTGGACTGCTTTTGATTGTTGTAGGGTTGCCACAGTTACATAGTTTCTCCCTGATCTTGTGATGACACTGGGGTTGCTACTTCCAGTTGGCATTTGAGAAGATATAAAGCTTGACATTGGAGGGCCTTGGTTCAGAACTACTTGTGATGGTTGAGAGTTCATTACCTCCTGAAATTTCAGTAAAAAAAATTGTAACTAGAACTAAGATAATACTAGTAATATTTCATGAAACTTGTATAGTACTTACCATCTCCTCAAGAACAAAAGATGGGACTTGTGTCTCAACTGCTATATCCTCAAACTGGCCTTCAATTCCTACATCACTCTCCCCAGCAATTACCTCATCTGTGATTTGAAAATCATTCCAATCACAAACTTAAAGCCTTCTTTTTTTAGGTCACTCTCTTGGAAAACATTCTCCAGTACATTCAATTCCCCATCAGAGTCATCTGAATTCTCCAAACTCCTCAACACCTCTTCAAACAATTCACAATCAACTTCCTGTACCTCATCATAGTCCAGCCCAGCATTAGGATTAACCTGCTTAGAACTAGTCTATAAGGTTGTCTTCCTCAACTTCATTTTCACTTTCTTGCTCAACCTCAACTTCATTCTCACTACTCTCATCATATAGTAAGCAATCATCTCCCAATTCCCTAGATATCTCTACATCGTAATCCCATTGATCATCAAATAAATGTTCATCAAAAATATCTAACTCCTTGTTAGGTGGAACATCTCCAACTAAATTGACAATGTCTGCATCATTGATTAAAGGCTTAAGTTCAGGTTTTCTTGAGTTCTTTCTACCCTTACCCTTAACCAGAACCCAAAACTGCACCTTTTTATCACAAAACCTGAGTTGCTTTACCATTCTCCTTAAATCTAGTAAACTACCCTCATGGCAGTTGAAATGGTCAAAGTACTCAACTCCTCCATCCTTATAACCAGTGGTTGGATGCCATACTAAATCTCCACCAATATGGAGTTTTATGGTAAAGACAGAGTGTTCTTCACCAACATCTATACAAAGCAGTAAAAGAAGTTATATTTACAGTACCTAACAACTACTTCAAGTCAAATAGGCAAATTCCATTGGTCCCCACAAAACAATAACAACACAGACTTTATGCACTGCTTTAAATGAACTATTGAAAAATTGACAGTGTGTTTGGTTTAACATAACAACCCAACAAAATGGTCCCCATATGCTTTCCCCTTTTCATATTCAACAATGTATGCTTTTCCCCTTTTTCTACCCTTTTTCTATTCAACACAGGCCCCCACCAAACATTAACATAAAGAACCCGACAATATATATACACTGCATATGCGAACTAGAAAACAAACAAACATATAGTTCTAAAAAATTAGGTTCGATTACTTACAGGTAGGAGTAGTATCAAACCCACTAATCCTCCTACTAGTCATTGCTCAGCAATAGCGTCCTCAATGGCGTCAATGGCGGCTCTTTTCGAACGGGTTACAACTGTTTTACGGGTTTAGGGTTGAAGTCCAGAGGTGGCGGAAATGGTCGACTCGGCGGAGGAAGGGGAAGAAAGTAGCGTATTATATTCAATGTAATGTGAAATTCCTTAATTACCCATGGTCTAAACGGAGGTCACGGTTGTCAACTGACGGAGGGACTAAATTGACTAATGGGTCAATAATTGGGGGACCAAATGTGTTCAAATTGGGAGATGAGTACAACATTGCAGAATTGATACTAATTGGGGGACCAAAACTGCGATTTTTCCAAAAAAAAAATAGATGCTCTCTCTCTCATGAGGGAATGGGTGCAAATCAAATCGCAAAATGAGGTTCAAAAGGCGAATATTTTACACACCTTTGAAGTTTCTTTCTTTGTCAAGTTCGCCAAGAAGAATTACATTTCAGTGCTCAAATATTTTTGTTGGTAATCCATTATATTTTGAGAAATTGTGGTTTCAATGCTACTAGCACCATCATGAGGAAATGAATAAGTTTGAAAGAAAATATGTGTTGCACACATTTTATATTGATTTCGTATTATATCGTGATTGAACTTTTGGGAATATATTTTGAATATTAATTCCTTACGACCTCACAAGTGGTTAATGGAGCGTGAATGTGTGATTGGTGGGATGACGATCTTGATTAGGGGAATGAGGAGGTAATTGTGGGATATCTTATTTCCTTAACTATTAGCTAGATTAATCACCAAATGTCTTCATTTAATGTGTAACTACCACTTTAATTATCTTCTAATACGCTTTAACCAATTTAATTCTATGAGTTGAGTAGCTTATAATTCACTAGCACCTTGCTCTTCTAAATGGGAGGTCACAGATTTAAACTTCAGTGAGGGTATTGTCTTTATGTGCTTTAATAAGTGATTGAGAAAGACTCTTTGTGCTTCAATAAGTAGTTGAGAAAGTATGTATAAACAGATACTACATTGTAATAGAGTTAATAGTACTAAAAAAAGTTTAATTGTATGAGTTAGACGGATAGTTTGTCGGGTTGTTATGCCATGGACCCGGGTCCACCTTGCAAGGTGTACCTAGATCTATGTTCACAATTTCATAACTCTATGTTCATAATTTCATAACTCTATGTTCATAATTTCATAACTCCACGTTCACAGTTTTATAACTTCATGTTTATAGTTTCATAATTTCATGTTCACAATTTCATAGCTCTACGTTCACAATTTCATAATTCTATTTCTATATTCACAATTTCATAACTCTATGTTTGATAGTATCAAAACTCTATGTTCAACTATATAACACAATTTTTGAATTTATATATCAAAATTGTGAATATAGAATTCAAAAGTTGTGAATATTGAGTAATTTAATTTTGTATATTGAGATTTAAAATTGTGAACATAAAATTCTAAATTTGTGAACATAGAGTTCTAAATGTGTGAACATAGACCCGGATCTACTTTGCAATGTGGACCCGGGTCCATAGCATAATTTGCCTAATTTGTCTTTTTGGGCTGATACTGATAGTTTGTCTTTTTAGGCCATCACGATCATTGGGCTGATTAGACCATGCTATCAATTTCATTCCATTAATTTACATAAATTTCATAAACCACGTTCTCTTAATTTAAAAAAAATAATAATAACCAACTTAGTTGACCTGAAGTCGTGAATTGTGTGCACTCTTATTCCTTAAGAGCGGTTTAAAGTTCGAACTTTCTCTTGTATGAAAAAACTAATATGGTCAGCACATTTACCGTTAAGGCTGCTCAGAACACCTCGTGGTCTATAATCCCCAAAAAAATTTTTACTTAAAATAAATTAGTAAACATTTAATATTTATTTGCACTTTAAGAAAAATATTTTTAAATACGCATTTCTATTTTTGTATTTGTATTTTTCTCTGTTTCATCATTTTCTCGTTTTCTAGATTTTTTCTTCTTCTTACAACTAGTCATCTAGCCAAACAACTAGTGGTTCCGCGGAGCTAACTCAATTTGTTTACTTAATTATTTGAGTTAATGCCAAATATAGTTCTCGACTATAATGGTTTTATCCAATTTAGTCTTAAATGACTTTGTGTGTTCAATTTAGTCATCGACTTTGATGGTTTTACCCAATTCAGTCTTAAACGACTTTGTGTGTTCAATTTAGTCTCCGATTTTGATGGTTTTACCCAATTTAGTCTTAAATGACTTTGTGCGTTCAATTTAGTCTCCGATTTTGATGGTTTTACCCAATTTAGTCATTTGTTAAAAATTCTGTTAGTGGACAGTTAGAAATAGGGTCCTAATTTTTCATTCAGGAGAGAACCCACAGCCGTCTTCGTAAATAACTGGAACTTTAGTGCACCTAGTTTCACTTACAAGTGCACCTATTTAGTTCAAAGAACACTTTTTTCATTGATAATTCCAAGAATCGAAATGTTGATATTTGATTAAGGATGGATGAGTCTCTTCCGCTCAACCACATCTTTAGATTTTCTCCAGATTTTACATATTCTGAAAACCTTAATGTTGCCCTTTTCTCTCTAAAACAAAAAGCTTTTCTCTACTGCTCAACTTCGGCTTCCACCGCCGGCCTCCGGCCGGAGCTCTAATGGAGCTTTGAGCCGGCGGTTTTGGTCACCTTCTACGTTTACTCTCGCTCTTCTTCCGTCCCGACCACCGTTGCAGCTCCGTCCGCCTCCGACCACCGCCACAGATCTTCTTCTTCTGTTTTCTTTCCCTTTGAATAAAATAATAGTAGGTAGGTATTGGGGTTTGTGTTGGTAGCCTTGAACTCTCAACCCTACTTTGGCTTTACCACTTTTTATTTTCTCTATTATTGTGTTTTCCTCTCGTTACTTTCACGGGCTTTTTCCTCTCGTTACTTTCACGAGCTTTTCATTATCATTAGCATAAATCGTTTAGTTTGGTTTCGGCAAGTGTTGATCTTATCATGGACGAGCAAAAAAGAATGATGATGAAGACCCAGATCTTTGATGAAGCTTTAAGCTCCTTGAAGGAACATAGCTTCCTAGTTATGAAACAGTCTGCGATTCAAGTTTTCTATAGCATAGTTAGAAAAGTTGTTTCTATGTCTGACTGTAAGGAATGGTTTACCATTTCATTGATCGTTGATGTAAACGTTTTATGTTATGAATTAATGGAATAGTTACGTTTACCTTAAAAAAAAAAAAGAAGATCCTCAATTTTGTCAAAAAAAAAATGATGGAATTATATTCTGAATTGTGATGCAATATATAATATGAATTGTGGAAGCCCAAAATGTGAAATGTCATTGTCTGACTTTCTTTTCTCTTTTTAATCTCTTTGATTCTCTCTATATGAGTCTAAATTGAATCATTGGCTATGATGATGCTTTCGCCATTAGTCTAAAAAAATAATTTAGGCTGGTATTTTGCATTAGGTACTAGAAGTCTAGAACTCAAGTAGTAATTTATCCCTAATACTTATCTTGATATGGAAATTAAAGCATTCTGAGTCTATATGAATTATAAAGTAAAAAACTTATATTTTAAACTGTTTTTAGTTTACAGGTTTACTGATTTTTCCAACTGTTTTGTAAAGAAAAAATTGATCTGAAAATTTGGACATTGACATGTTGTACTTCTATTTTGTAAGGTGTAATTGTCTAAATCAGTAAATTCATTTTTTGATATGTAATTTATTTTGTTAATTTGCTTGTCTTTATTTTGTAAGATGTTATTGTGTAAAAATGTAAATTTCATTTTTGACATGTAATTTAATTTGGTAATTTACTTCCCAAGTATTTTTAAATTATTAATTTGAGATGTAAAATTGTAAAATTATTATTTAACTTGCAAATTACTATTTGTACATATTTAATGTTCAAATCCGATTTTATCAGAAAGTCTGACAAAAATAAATAAAAATAAAAACCCTCTTGCAAGGAGCTGATTTTTATAAGAAAAGTGAGCCCCACCATGTGCAAATAAGCCCAGTCAGAGGCATTAATATGCTTCTTTTTTTTTTTTTTTTTAGAAAATGGCCAAATACTTCCTCAAACTTTACCCAAAAGTGCAATTAAGCTCTCGAAGATTCAGAAAGTACAATTAAACACACGAACTTGTCATTTTGGGTCATTTAAACCCATATGACTGGTTATTCTAGGTGAACAATCCGTCCTAATTTTTCCGACTAAGATTCCGGCGGCCGGGCGATCGAAATATTCATCCCCAAGACGACCGAACTGTTCGTCTTCTCCAACGAGTTGGAGAAGACGAAAGCATTGTTCGTCTAAATGGAGAAGACAAACAGAGACTTCGTCTTCTCCAACAGTCCAACCATCCACCGCGTCAAACATTCCTTCACCGCCGCCACGTCGGAGCTCAACGCGTCGTGGAGAAGACGAACCAGTTTGTCAAAGTGAAGGATACTCTTATGCAGCAATTGCAAAATAAGAAGGCGGGGGAGAAGTTTCCAAACACTCTGACACTCAGCACAGCTCCCTTGATAACATCAAGGACGGTAGCTTGCAAGGGAACAATAATCACCTACGGAAGACATTTACTTCAACTGAGGCTTCAAAAGCTGCAGAAATAGAGGTTTCAAATGCCGAGAAACCCAAACTGCTATTCAAAAATGAGGATGCATAGAAACCCAAACTGCTGTACAAAAATGAGGATGTTGTTTCGTTTAGCGATGTGGAGGATGATGATAATGATTTGCCAGATAGAATCACAAGATCAAGCGCCTCACTCGGCAAGAAAGCTCTTTCATCTGGTGAATCACATGAATGGGTTCATGTAGGTGGAAAGTTGAAAGCTTCTTCTGTCGAACATTCTGATCTCTCCCGTTCACGTTAGCTCCCTCCGCCAAACATTCCTTCATCGCCACCACGTCGCCCCTCTCTGCAATTCCTCACCGGAGCTCAACGCGTCGTGGAGAAGACGAACGGACGAATAGTGCGGTGGTCTTCTCCAACGCTATTGGTTGGGGATGAAATTTCGGCCGCCGGAATCTTGGCCGGAAAAATTATGACCGCTATTGGTTGGGGATGAAATTTCGGCCGCCGGAATCTTGGCCGGAAAAATTATGACCGGTTGTTCAAGGTGAACAACTGGTCATATGGGTTTAAATGACCCAAAATGACAAGTTTAATTGAACTTTTTAAATCTTTGAGGGCTTAATTGCACTTTTGGGTAATATTTAAGGGCTTATTTGATCCTTTTTCCTCTTTTTTTTTTCAGATATATTTTGATTTTTTTTTCTTCTTTTTCCTTCTTTTATTTTCTTACTCTCTCCTAGTGGCACCTCAAAAATCGATTCAAAAATCTCACTATTGAAGATACCCTTAAGCAATGTTTTGTATGAAAGTTTCTACTTTCAAGAACGAACCCATAAAGAAATGCACAATGTTTGACATTGCAACAGCATTGGTCTTCTAAAAGCTTTGGCTACCTTTTCATAAATATCTAACAATCTATACACCCAAGTCTTTTTGTCATTCCTTACAATGCATAGAGACACAGGAGAGATCACAAAATTAGCAATTTTAGATTTACCTACATTATTATTATTATACATACAAAATGAAGACTTGTGATTACATTTAAAACATGAATCTGCTGCTTCTGCAAATTCATTTTGAACCTTTTACCCAAAAGCCTCCATCATTTCTAATTTTTCGTACAACCGAGGGGAGCAAGTAGTGATCCCGAGACCTTTTATATTGAGCCTTTTACCTATTCTGCTGGCCTACAAGGTCCTATATCCTCTAAACATACAAAGAATGTATTAGGAAACCTGTGTTTTCTCTTTGAGCTCTGCAACAGGGACATACATAAACGGAGAATTTGGTGTAGGTGATTCTGCTATTTTGTTATAGCGAGCATCACGAAACCTTAACAGAATCAACTGAAGTCTTTCTACCTTGTTCTTGATTCTACAGAGCCTTTCCATTTCAGCTTCAGCTTCCAGCTCTCCACCTTTTCCATTGAAACATAATAATCTTCTCTTCTCCTTCACTCGCTCTCTCAGAAGTTTGAGACTCATATCATCACCAAATTCTACAATTGCCTGATTGCATGTGGAGAACGTTAAAGATAAAGGATGTGATATAAATGAGTTACATGCACATAGAGGCTTACACGAAACTAGTTACATTCAGAATATGCTGGAACTGATTTTTCACTTAAAAACTTCAACTTCATGAAAAATATAATTCAAACAGATTTAAAGCAAGTGTACATTAGACAAAATAGTGTTTTTCTTCACTGTACTTACAAGAAATAGCAATTTAGTGCCTCAATTGTTAAAGTGAACATTATTGACCTTCCAATTTTACATGAGGTGACGGTTTTGGTCCCTTTTTTCACTAGGTGGACATTTTGACCCTTTTGGTTTATTGACTTGTTAACACGAAGACTTAATAGGTTAGAGCTACAAATTACAGTATCATCCCTATATTGACTAACAAGCTCCACATGTGCAATGCAAAATTGACAGATTTTAGTGGTTTCCATTGATGAGGGATCAAAACTACCACCCTATGAAAAATTGGAATGTCATATCAACAATTAAGGGAATGAAATCTGTATTTTGCTAAGGTATGTCCATCATTGCACTCCATATAGGCCAGACCAATGCCAATGGTTAGTTGTGCTGTTGTACATCAACAAAATAACGAACTAAAACTCAGCACCATAACTGTTCCTCCTTAAAATCTGCCTAAAGAGATGGTTTTGCAAACTATGTGCTGTTCCAGAAAAGTTAACATGAATAGGTAAAGCTAAACCAATATGACTATATGAGTGACCATATACTAGAAAACTTTATATACAGGGCAGAATGTAATGGTACCTTGTTGCTGCCTATTGAATGCCGTACAGCTTTCCTTAGCTGTATTTTCTTTGATTTACAAATCAGCTTCTGTGCACTCTTTCTCCTATAGGTGCGCTTCAGATTCTTTGATGTTTGAACTGCACATTCAGTGGCCACATCTTCTGCGGTAACTTCCTCAGCAATTTTTACTTTAACCGTATCTGCTGCACATTCCTCTGATGCTATAGGACTAACAACTTTGCTCGGATTCGTTTTCTCTACCTTCTAGTATTCACAGATTAGTGAAATAAGATGCTTGAAAATTTCAGGTTAGAAGTAAAGTTTAATGCAAATCGACTTTCTCTAGAAATTGACAAGCAAAAGCTAATAGAATGAATAAGGTATATATTACAAAAACATAGTCAAATGAGACCAATTTAGCTGTGAAATGAAAAATATTTGAATATTTCATTCAGTGATCACCTTTCTACCCTTCAATGCAAGATAACGAGCATTCTTGAACCACTTGTTCACCTAGAAATGGGAAATAGAGAAGGTTATTGAGGACAGGTAATAAAATTGGGAATTGCAATCTAGTTTTCTGATGCTAAATCAGAAAAATTATTGTGTTAAGCAACTGACAACTGAAGCACCTTAAAATGCTCTTACATTTAATTGGTTTCAACAATTAGTAGCAGCCACTATAATATAGGATTCAACAGCTTTTCCTATTAGGAAATCAATTACTTCTTGTTAGCATGGCCATATTACCTTTTCAGAGTCAAGACCTAACTCCTTTGAAAGGTTATCCTTCACTTCTTTAGATGGAAGTTCATTTTCAGCAAACACGAGGCGAAGCTTCTAGTACAGGATGCAAGAATGAATTGTGAACATAGAATCCAAACAGTTAATTGTTTCAAGTTAGAAAATATAATCTAAAGCAAGCATAAAATACCTCAACAGCATTTGGGGGAATCCTGAATATTGACCTTCTAGTTTTTCCACTATATGATTTCTCTTCTACTTCGGTAGATTGCTTTTCCTGGCAATCATTTTCATTTTCACAAAGGGTCATAAGAGTGTTGGCTGCATCCGATTCAAACTCCTTTTTCTTTCGCTTTCTTTTTGTAGGACCCCAGTCTTCATCTTCACTATTTTGTTCATTCATAGGAGGATTCTTACCAAATAATTCCTGTGAAACAGATTAGAAAATTCACATTACGGCCCTATTAACAATTGAAACAATGCAAATCTTCAGAAACATGATTTTGATAGTGTGTGGATTATAGCGAGAGATTTCCCACCTTGCTGAAGGTGGCACAAGGTCAAAAGTTAACTATCAGTCTATGACACATAATTGAAAAAAAAAAATTAATTGTGCCATGATTAGTAAACAGCAAAATATCATTGGACATGCATTTTTTTTTTTTAAAGCAAGACACTTACGTCATTTAGCTTTATATAATCCACACTTGTTCTGTGTCTAGGGCCATTTAAAACTTCAAAATCAGTTGTCTGATCGGAATCTAACATAGCAATGATGTCAGCAGAGTTGTTTTCAAATCCAATACTCTCCTCTGGCCTTCCAGTAAAAGCAAACAGTTCATCCTCAAGCGAGCCCAAACTGGTTGAACTACTTGCATCATCAGAATCATCAGATTCTCGGTTACTAATACTCTTGCTACTGCTATTCTCAAATTTTTCAGGATCGTAATCATCATCTTCAGAGTCATCAGATGGCCATTCATGTTCAGGACATTGCAAGGAATCCCCACCTCCAGGCAAAGCAGCTTCTTCTTTAAAGATATCCTGCTTTTCCAAGAGACACATTCAGTTTGCTAGTGAATTGTTTAGAAAATCATAAAACACAACCAGAAATCTAGTCAACAAGAAAAAGAAAAGGGTTGGTCCTTAAAATAACTCTACCTCCCAATTACTGTCCACAGCAAAGTGGGTCCCAAGATGAACATTTGTAGATTCAATTATCTCCATTCTAATCTTACAAAGCTTGCAAAACCAGCCTTCATCATCTGGAGGAACTGCAAATTTAATGAATCCATTAAAAATAGTTGTGATAAACATTATTCAAATCCAGAGATAATCTGTTTGATATAATTATTAACCTATAACTTAAAGATGATTGGTGGAAGATTATAGAAACATTTGAAAGCCAGATTACAGGATGACTCACTGTTTTCTGTTGATAGCGGAGGATCAAGACATTTTTGATGAAAAGCACAGTTACATGTTCCATCACAAAGTATGATATCATTGTCTGGGAAAGCATCACGCAATTTGCATTTTGCACATATTATCTGAAAGCACGAGTAAGTCACTACTCACCATCACTGAATCACTAAATCTTAGTTAATATATAACTACAACATGTCTTGGGTTCAAGTTCGCTGTGCATACTAGTTAAAATAAAACTACTACAAATCTTAGGTATGAGTTTACCGCCTATTTATAGATCTGCAGTCTTCAATTAAGAGGGAGATAGCAAGCCCTTCAAATCTAGGAATCCCCACAAGCATTTATGAACGGAAATTATGCAATCATAATCATGGTAAGATACATACACTATGCACCAGCAATGAATTAACAGAAGCCAAAGAATATATTAAAGGGCGATTACATGTTCATGGTGGACAGAACCATCTGGAGCAATAACTTCATCATCAATGTGCCCTACAGAGCTCAGCAAATCCAGTTGGTGAACCGCTTCCCTTATCCCAAGCTTACACTTTAATATTTGCAATTTTGCCCTCTCCAGTTCTTTTTCTGGTTTAATTTTTTCCCGACTGACAATAAAAATAAGTTTCAATTAATGGAAAAAGACAATGCTGTAATAATTGCATTGATCTAAACAAAAGCAGCATACTTTCATTAATTTTTGTTATAGCTTTGGTTTATAATACATGCAAATTTCTCTTTCAAAACTATGATTCTTTCTGCATACCAAAGAATAACTGAATAAGTACATTACAATTTATGTTATAAGTTGCCTAGCTACTCTGCCACACCTGTATATTTCATGTCACATCATCTTAGACTACTTCTAAGATAGAGGATATCCTTGCACAAATGTACAATACTGCAAGATTATATTCTTATGCATACAGAGAATGTCATACCCTGAACCTGCTAATGTTCCATTATCATCTTTAAACAAACTCGCAAAAGAAAACTTAAATGTGTTCAGTATCTAATAATTGAATTCACATAGAAAGGACTATTCAGGATATGTTTTCAATTTTATGTTTGTAGCTAGTATGTTCAAACCCTTCAATATATAATCATTGCTTGACATTACTAATTCTATTCAATGAATGTGTACTCTGATTTGATTATAGCTATGCTAATATATATGAGAAGAAGCTTCTCTTCAACATCATCAAAGAAAATTACAAGCAGTATATACCTCTGGCCTTTCCAACCTTCTGTGGAGTAAGCATCAATCAGGTTCTGCTCCAGTTTCATTTTTATCAGGAGGTACCTAGTCCGCCTGTGCAAACGAGAAACCTCATCAAGCTCTGCATTGCGCTTCCTTCTTTTTGCCCTTCTCCTTTTCTTTAACCTATCATATTCAATGTCAGCCTCCTCATTTCCCCCATTTTTCTTGGAATCAACTTTATGAAGCTTCCGTACTTTGCTGGTCAATGCAGACTGCTTTTCTGGTGATTTAGTTTTACTAAAAATTGCTTTCTGAAGTGTTTTCCCTATTGAAGAGCCTTTCCCCTTCCCTTCACGTGGGTTTTCAATAACCATCTTCTTTGACAAACACGAACTAGTCTTTTGATGTTTTGGATTTAGCTTTGGCCTCTTCTTGAGAGATTTTTTTGTTCCATTTTTAATTTGAATGAGTTTCTCGACATTTTTATGAGTTTCTCTCTTCACTGTTCCTGGCATATTGATTTGTCATACATGAAACTGAAAGGGAACCAGAAGAGAAAAACTAAAAATCAAATTTCAGAAAACGGAAATCAAGTAAATGGAAAATACATACATCCCTGAAAGATCCATATATATGAAGGATACATTAATAACTGTCAATACCTAGATGCAAGTATCAAACTATCATCATTGAAAAACAATTAGGAATTTAGAAGGAGCATTTCAATTATTAAAGGAGATCACACATATTCCAAATTAAAGAACTAAGGGCATGATTTCCAATTACATGTCATTGAGAGTGTACCCAAGAATTTTCACAAACAGTTTAGACTAAGTACTAAAGATGCAAAATTTCAAGTTTCACAGAGTAGCAGTGTAGCACAGGAATTTTCTGGTAGAGATAATTAGTACTCAGGCTTTCTTTGTTCATTCAAGTTCCCCAAATAAAATCAGAATTGGAGAGTCCTGATCAACCCAACCACTAGCAATTGAAGTCTTCCAGACAAAGCAAGAGAGTCCTAAATTCAAGAAAAAATAACTACCCAAAATTTGCAAATAAACATGAAAAGATTCAAGAAAGAATTCTCGCAAATACTAACAAACAAGCAATCCATCCGCACTGAAAGAAAAGGAACTGAAGTTACCCATTCAATCTAACGGAATGTGTGTCTAGTGTGAGCAATTGGGATTCACCTGAGGAAAGACAGAATGGGTGAAGATCTGGAATTGAGTTGCAGTTCTGATGGTTCAGTACTAGCGGCGAAGTGTGTGTGCTTCAATGGTGAAATTGATTGATTGAGTATAGTGGAAGAAAGAGCACAAAATATTCAAATTCAAGTCCTTGTAAGAGGAGGTTATGAGATGCTTTTTGGGGTTGCTTTAAGGCATTGGACTTCCCGGCCAGCCAAAACGGTTCAGCATCATCCCATCCCTTTTTCGGTCTGCTTCCTATAATATCAATGGTAAAGTTTTTAGATATTTTTTTCATTGTATTTAGAGTTTTAATAGTAATAAATTCATAGAAATTGATGGGCCATGGGCTCTTGGAAGCTATTTTATTGTGAAAGATTGAAAGTCTTGGTCTGAAGGGTGGTAAAAGAGAATGGTGTTCAAGAAGAAATGATTTTTTTTATGGGCTAGTAAGGAGAAAGGCATGGTGATCCAAGTGAGGGGTGGTGTTGATTGGACCGACTGGGTAAGCTGTCACTATAGCAGGGCTGAGACTGCCCACGCTCGGCCACGGCGTGGCTGGCACGGGCGGTGCACCCCGGTGTGCCCGTTAGCGTAATCCCCGCACCCCCAAAAATGCATTGCAACATATTGATAGTATTTAATTTGGTCATTTCTTTCATACGAAGTTCATTTGAGGTGATTCAAGTGTCCATGAAAAGGTTGAAATTGACACACCCTAGGACAAGGTCGTATCGCTTGGCGTGGTATCTCCTTGACATGCTTGGAAGTTGGTAATAGGCACATTTCAACACGCCTGTGTTGGGAGTGTATCAAAGCTTGCAAACGTCTATTTAAGTAGCGTTTTAACCCTTTTGGAAAACTTTTCGACTCAATACTTCAAGGAAATTATCCAAGATACTTTTGAGGGCTCCAATCACTCTTTTGAAGACATCTTTACACATCGGGAAAGCTTGGAAGCAAGATTTCTTTGCAGAATAAAGGGGTTTTTCTATGTCGTTGAATTGTTTTATCGTTTATTTGATTTCTTTCATTTTTGCCTCAACGTTTAGAGGCTAAACTTGTAGTACTTAAATTTATGATGAATCCTAGGATGAAAACTTGTTCTTAATTATTTTCTTGCCTTACTACAATTGTTTATCTTCCTTTGATTCAATCATGTTATTTATTGTTCTTGAATTAATAATTACAAGCTTATTAAATTCATTTTTGATTCATAAATAAAAACTAGAGAGATTAAAAATTACTGGTAATAAATATGTTATATGCACACCTGGATTTCATTTCTTTTAACAGTTTCAAGAGAATCATCCTTGTAACCAGTGATACCTGTTAGGGACATGTCAACCATGTCAGGGGCATGTCAATGGTAGCAAACTTCTATTTAAGTAGCGCTTTGATCGAGTTAATACTCAATATTGTTCTCGACTATAGTAGTTTTACTCAATTTAGTCCTAAATGACTTTTTATGCTCAATTTAGTCCTCGACTATGATGGTTTTACTCAATTTAGTCATTTGTTCAAAATTTTGTTAGTGGACGGTTAGAAATAGGGTTCTAATGGTAATTTCTCATCCTTAATCCCATTTGGGATGATTCCATATTCTTCCCATTATTAAGATCCAAGCATAAATGTAAATCTTCATATCCAAATTTTTATTTACTCTATATTTATTTATTTAGGGTTGAAGTTGATTAGGTACGAAAATTTGCATTTCTGCGTGGATCTTAATAAGGGGATGAAAAAGGAATCATCCTAGATGGGATGAAGGATGAGAAATTACCATTACGACCTTATTTCTAACAGTCAACTAATAGAATTTTTAATAAAGGACTAAATTGTGTAAAACCATCAAAGTCGATGACTAAATTGAGCACAAAAAGTCATTTAGGACTAAATTGGGTAAAACCATTATAGTCGAGGACTATATTGGGTATTAACTCCGTTTTAATCCATTTGGGAGACTTTTCAACCCAAGACTTCTAGGAGACAATCCAAAACACTTTTGTGGACTTCAACCATGCTCTATGAGACATTTTTACACCTTGAGAAAGCTACGACGCAAGATATGTTCGCAAACTAAAGGGTTTTTTTATATGTTATTGAATTCTTCTATTGTTTATTTGTTTCTTTTGTTTTTGTCTCAATGTTTAGAGGCTAAACTCGTAGTATTTGAATTTATTATGAACTCTAGGATAAACCTTGTTTTTAAATTTTTTTTACCTTAATGCAATTGTTTATCTTTTGGTTCATTTATTTTTCATTATCATTAGGTTAATTATTGCCAGGTCACTAAGTTCATGTTTGATGCACATAATTGCGATATAGCTAGATATCCTTTGTATGTGTAGATAACCACATGATTGAAAGGAATAGTATGCTATCCTAAAGATAAGATGACATCAATTCTTTGTGTCCAAGTGAAACTGTTCAGTAGAACTCATAAATTTTTAATTTAATCTTTGGAATTTTAATTTAGAAGAGATTTTGATTAACCAACGACCTAGGAATTTGTTGTTAATACTCTTGAAAAATGTATTAGCCTAAATTAGGAGGTCTTGTAGACTCATATGTAAGCAATTGTTTTGGGCCTTTATTAGTTTATTTATTGTGGTCAATGAGGTCAATGGGGATTCATAGGTTCAAGTACTTTTTATTCACTGGTTGGTTTCATTAATTGTGATCTATATTCTCCTTGTTCTTCATGGTTGTTGATTAATCTTTTATTTTTTTAATTACTTAATTGATTCCTCGTCATAATTTTGTGAGTAACAGTCGTTACTCACTTTTCTTATCTGTACTAAAAAAAAAAAAATAGGTCTATTTGCCTAATTGAATTTGTATACTTGCTAATTAGGCACCATGTGTTGATTTGGGGGATGAGATTGGCTAATTTCCCTACAGGTTCAAGGATTAAAGATAAGATCTGATTCTCGATTGATGGTCCAGCAAGTTAACAGGAAGTTTGAAACCTAGGAAGATTAAATGAAACAGTACAAAGAGATAGTGTTAGATTTCCTAAAAGAGTTCAGTCGCTATCAGTTAAAGCAGATACCGTGGACAAAATATAGGGAGGTCGAACTTCTGTCACCTTTAACCCAAGGGCTAGGTAAACATCTTGAATATGTTTCTCAGATAGCTTAGATAGTTGAGGTGGACACTCCAAGCATCAAGAGAAATGAGGTGTTAACCATATTGTTTACCCCAGATGAATGGATGAATGAAAATATTATTCAAGATGCAAAGAGTTGCACCTAATGATCCCACAAAGGTGAAGAATGTCATGTAAATAGCCTAGTCTTATCGAGTGATTAATTTAAATGTGTACAAATTATCCATCGGGGCTCCTCGTTAATGTGCCTTACCAAATCCGAGGCCGATTAGGTCATAGCAAAAATCCACAAAGTGGTATGTGCCGCTGACTAGGTTATTAGAACCCTTGCTCAAAAAGTGATACTACAAGGGTATTATTGACTGCACATAGAAGCTGATTGTGCTAAGTATGTGAAAAAATGTTAGACCTGTTAGGAATTCGTGATGCTACCACTACACCAAAAAGGTTATTTAGGGGCGGTTTATTTATTATTTAGAGGCAGTTTACAACCGCCACTAAGTTGTTTAGAGGCGGTTCTTCAACCGTGTCTAAATAGCGTGTCGCGAATGATTTAGAGGCGGTTTTAGACAAGTGTGGAAATTCTTGACCAGCATTGCATATAGCGGCGATTTTATAACCGCCTCTAAAAGTGATGTATTTTACTTTTGCTTTTAGCGGCGATTTCAAAACCGCCTCTAAATATATCTATTTATTTGTTCATTTAAATCTTAGTGGCGGTTATTAAGTGTCGCTAAATATTTATCTTTATTTATTTTTTTAAATATTAGAGGCGGTTATTTAAGTGTCGCTAAATGTTTTATAATTACATTATTATGTTTTTATAATTATCATTTAATTATATTTCTTCAAAAATCTTTATATTCAAATACGTATTGCAATCACAAATAAACTCTATATACACATTTAATTGGAAAGAAAATCAATTGTAACTAATATTTGTCAAATAATATTTGCAATCACAAAACACTATTCTTCAAATACACGAAGCTGAGCAGATGCAATGCAGGAAGCATGACAATGAATGAATACACGAACCTGAGCAAGATGTAGGAGTTGTTGCTCAATTGGGAACTAGAGGCATTTGATTCACCCAGCGTCGTCGTAGCCTCGCAGTGAAGGTCAGGGGAGGCGTCATCGTTGTCGTCAGCGCAGGGGAGGCGCCGTCGGGCATCCGATTTTGCGGTGTCCGCTGCTGCGACTTAAGTGTTTAGAGGATATATAAATACAATATAACTAGAAATAATTTTTTAGAAAGGGTTTTAGTGGGGGTTATGATGAATCGTCCCAAGTAATTAATTATCACTAACAATTAATTATTTAGGTTTCCATATTAAATTAGAACCGCCGCTAAGTATATGTCGCTAAACAATCAGTTTTTTGTAGTGTACTAGCTAGGCAAGCCAACATATTAGTACACCCTTGCCACGCTGTTCATCCCTTTCGCTAAGTAGGGAATTAACTTAGTAGATAATTTCCCAAAGGGTACATGGGGTCTAAAGTTCCTGATTGTGACAAAGAGTGCATTAAAGTAAACCATTTAGCCTCAATTATGGAATATTAGTGCTGATAGATTTGAAAATCCAACATTCTATAGATTCTGCGTATATTATGGGGTAAAACATGGGAATGCTGTGGTAGCATACCCTTAATCAAACGGGTAGGAAGAGCATGCCGATCGAATTATCCTTAATGGTTTAAAGAAGAGAATAAAAAGGGTAAGGTCCTGGTACGAAGAATTACCCTCTATTCTATGGGCTTATATATAGATATTGGTCATGCATAGTAGCCAACTGTGACGAGTATGTTAAAAGATGTCAAACTTGTAAGAATTCATGGTGTTGCCAGGCAAGCTAGCATCTTACTACACCCTGGTAATGTCGAACGTACGTCTCTTTTGTAAGATGGGGAATTGACTTGGCAAGTCCTTTCTCAAAAGGAGTGGGGGAGGGAGGGGAGTATGGTTTAAAGTTCTTACTTGTGTAAAAAAAGAAATTAGATCTGATAATGGCTCAGAATTTACACAAATTACTTTTCAAAATATTTTATTACAACAGTTTATTTGTCTTTGACACCCCTCAACAAAATGGGGTTGTAGAACGGAAGCACCTTCACCTTCTTAATGGTGGCAAGGGCTCTACATTTTCAAGCGGGACTCCCCGTATCTTTTTAGGGTGATTGTATTTTGACTGCCACATATCTTCTTTAATGTACCCCTACATCTATTTTACAACATAGCTAAACTTTGGGCTAACTACTATCTTCATTCTTATGTAATACCATCTCATAATTAAATCTTGGTTCATGAGATGAATCTTATAAATGTACGTACGTGTTTCAAAAACCAATCACTCTTCATTCAAAAGGTAATTGAAGCAATAACTTTTATTTTTTAGTTGAAAACTAAATACTTGTCAATAAACAATAAATAGCATCTTTAGAGTAAAATCAATTATTTTACCGCCACATTGATAATAATTTTGAAATGATAAATATATTACTTTTCAATTTAAAACTAAAAACTTATCAAAAAGTGGCACATACATGACATATTTAATACAATTTCACCTAAGTTTTTGTGTTTTTGAAAACACTATCACATTTGATTCAAGTATGTAGTACTTGATTAATAATCCCCTAATCCCCTTGATCCCCTCACTATTAAAAAAAAAAAAAAAAAAAGTTCCCGCCTTTAGATTTACATTTTGGTTTCCTCAATATAATGAGATGAGTGTAATATTATTAATTTATGAACAATGAATACACCCATCCAACTACATACCTATCAAGAAGACTAAAGTACAAACTTAATTAGAACACAAACTTAGAATACAGAATTGTAAAACAAGTCTCGATCTGTTTGATCAAATTCCTAGGTACTCATTGGACTGTCTGGATCATTCAGAGTTGCAATTGCACTTTCAATTCTTATCTTTAAGAAATCCTTTTCTTCCTCTTCAGCCTGAAATTAAAAATAAATCATAACTATTAGTCCTATTAAATAACAAACTTATGTGCAAATTTGCTAAGACTTATTTAAATTAGATTATTAATACTAAAGACTTTTAGATTAAATTATATTTGTTGTATTAAATTGACAAAGATTATTGGTTTGTAATTGTTCAATACATTTGTTATTTCTGGTAAAATCATAATTAATATATTTATAATGCACAATCGAAACCAATCATATGAGAACCACTCCCTAGGTGAGAACTTGTGGACAAATTCAAATCGTTGATATGCAAGATCTGATGGTTGAGAAATCAAGTAAAAAATTAGTGGGGTCATTTTCATAAATATTACACATTTTTAAATAAGCAGAGTTATTTCCATAAATATTATAAAATTTTATTTATTTTCAACCGTTAGATCTACTAGATTATGGACAGATTGTATTGAAATATCATATACTCCGTACAACTTATGCAATTGGGCATACATAAAAAATATATATATTAAATATTAATCAGAGAAATGTCAATAGCCACCATAAACATTTCATATAATTTATAGCCTTATAGCCTTATAGGTAGTCAAATTCTAAAATAATGTGAATATTGCATGCACACAGAAATTATATATATTTCTTTGGATGAGGTATACCACTTATTAAAGTAATTGCACTAGCTTATCAAACTCTCTATTTAATTAATTCTTTGTCCAAAATTATTGCTTTTATAATACTAGAAATTATGAAATCAAATCATTCAGAAGCTAGATCAGCCTCTAAAAGAGTATTTTATTGAACATGATTTTAAAATGAATTTTATTCATTGATAAAATGAAATTTTATTAAACACAAATGTTTATTTAATTTTATCGAATACATGAAAGCTTTTATCGAAATCTTTTAATAACAATTTTTAATTAGTGCCAAAGACCTTGTGGTCAAGCGACATCCGGTGTACACTCCATGTGGAAGGGAGTGGGTTCGAGCCTCAGTGGAGTCATCTGTTGACTCTTTGTGCTTCGTTGAGAAAGTAGCTATGAACAGATACTACATTGTAACCGAGTCAGTAGAACTCAAAACAATTTTTAATTAGTACATATAATAATAGTATTAGATGTTTATTATTATTATTATTATTATTTATTTATTTAGAATATTAGTATAATTTTAAAATTTATAAGTGAAGTTTTCATTCTTTTTCCTCTTTCTTGTTCAACTTTCCCAAAGTATAATAATACTTTGATAGGAAAATCTGTGATTGTAACACCTCTACACTACAGCCAAACAATCTTGAATAAAATATGTTCATTTTTTATATGCTTCGTATAACATGCATCACCTAGAAAGAATAAAATACTCAATTATTATATTAATAAATAAATATTTATAAGCATTCCAAATCTTTTGGTCCAAAGAAAATTATACATTATTTGATTATAATATCTTTCTGATTTAATTTGGAATCATGTCTCCAACTCAACATCACATTGATTAAAACTTGAGACTTTATTTTTATGTAAAAAATTTCAAAGAAACTCATTTAAAATTTCAATCAAAACATTTTGTGAGCAACTTATAGAAGGAATATTCATCTTAATAATACAATTTCTTCTTATTTTTAAGTCGTTTTAATTTATTGTAGTGGACATACTCATCTTCGTTAACTATTATATTAGCTCTATTTGGTAACATATCAGCTAATTTTGACTTATTTAATCACTATTAGTTGTTTGGCTTGGTTAAACATTCAATATAAGTGTTTGATTAATTAGCTTTTTGTAACAGCTTATTATTCTAAAATACTAAAATTCAAAAGCTGCACAAAGTAGTTTTTCGATAAGCTTTTTGAAAAAAGTCATTTTGCATATAATTAGCTATCAGCTAACAGCTAGTTTACCAAATATCTTTTTATAATCAGCTAATATTATCAACTAATTAAACTCACTAACAAAATCAACTAACAGCTAACAGTTATTTATGAAATACCCACATTGTATAATATAATACATTAATATGATATTAATAGAATATAAGGGTGTGTTTGGTTGGGGGGTTTTGGTATAAGGTGTGGGTATCAAAGTGATTGTTAATGTTTGGTTGATAGGTTTTGAGAATGTTACTTTGGGTTTGGAATACCCCATTAATGAGAAAACCCATACCCTTATTAAATAAGGGTTTCATTTCCCTTCCTCATTTCTTCCCCAACTATTAATAATCATTCCATTCCACCCAACTACCAAACATGCTAAATACTTTCACCAAAACTCATTACCCTTACCAAGAATTTGATACTCATTCCGATTCCGATTCCCATGTGCGAACCAAACGCACCCTAATATTTATTACTTTAAGCTAAGTGTGACTGAGGATTTCTTAAGAGAGAGGGTAAAAATATGATTAAGAAATATTTAAATCTATTGTCCAGTTGTACAGTATGGATTTTAATAGCACCAATGATTGGCTATAAAATATTGTGAAAAATTCTTAAATACAAATTTAACTATATTATTTCAAAGTGGGCCATGCATGGGCCCACACAAGACTTAATGCATTCCACCTCTCCCCATATATTTATTCATTCGCTAGCAGACAAGTCCATAAATTGGCTCAACTGCTAATTCATTAAAATAGTTTCCTTCCATTGGGGAAATTTATTTTTTAAATGATGATATTTCAAAATGGTTAAGACTAAATATAAAATAATGTATATATGTTTGGGAAGAAAATGATGTATATATTATTAATCATCTAAATTTTTAAGTAAAAATACATATTTAAATTTGATATTATAAAAAAATATAGATGAAGTTTCTCTAATACTTTTTTTGTTTTGTTTGTGATGCTATTTTTTAAAAAACATAAAATAAAATAGAGACATTTTCAGCACATGCAATTGTTTCAAACATTTTAGGCACAACTTTTTCATTTGAAAAAATTGCATCATAATAAAGAAATTGGCTACAATGTGTTTTTATATGAGTAGTTTAAGTGTACGGTCCCAATCAACACCTATTTTCATTATTTTTTTCATTTTAGTTTATTTATTTATTATGGTTAGAAAAGATTTTACTATTCATCTCTCGTTGAAAAATAAAAAAGAATTCTTGTAATTATATTAAAATGTTTAATATTGTTGCATTTAGTAAACTGAAGATTATTTAGGATGACTTTATTGCGATAAAAATGTACTTCGAATAAAAATTTGAGATATAGTCAACTTTACTTTTAATTATTTAACTATAGTAACATTTTCTCTTATATTATTTAAATATTAATTTGACTGAATTTAGTCATATAACTTTGGAAGGTAGAATGATGAAGTTTTGACAAAATGTCCAAAGTATAGGGGTATTTTTAGAAATTTTGAATTAGAGTTGGTAGATCCAAGATAAATTTCTAAAATAAAATATTTATAATTCAACACTCAAATAACAAATATATACCATTTTATTAGTATTGCCTCAAATAATATATTATTTTAGTCTTTAGACCAAGGTAGTATTAGGCAGTTAAAAATTAAAATGATTAAAATTAGATCTGGTATGATACTGTGTGAAACGTGTAAAACTTTTTAATAAAAATATAATACTTTTATGGATTCATAAAAAAAATATAATATTTTAATATAAAAACAATAGACGTTTCAGGTGAGACAGTTTCACATAAAATGTATTTGTTTCCGACTGTTAATACATAACAAAGTAAGAATGAAGATAAAGAGAGGAAAAGAGCATTGACCTCAATGAAGACAGTCTTGAGAAGCCTCCCAGAGAAAGCAGTGATGGTGGCACTAATGATTTTAATGTTCAAAGATTCAAAGATCTCACACAGCTTTACCATTGTGTCTGTTCTTTTGCTACAAGTGAGGCTCACCACAAGTGTTTTCTCCCCCATAGAAGATACCCTCAACTGCCCAACATTTTTTCAAATTTATACTTTGACCCCGCACCACAAGATGTATAAAATTACTTTAAAATTTTTAAAATGACCTCACCTCAAGGACATTCACGGGAGATCTCGAGCCTGGAGAGTCATGGCACTGTTCGTCGATTCTTGTTCTTTTTGGTTTTGAATTGAAACTTATTCCTTCTTGATCAAACTGATCAAGCGTGATGTTTCTCTTTGATCTTTCAGATTCGAGCTCCGATATCTCGGATTTAATCCTCCTCTCTTGTTCATGTAGCTCTTGAATGTAGTCAATCGCATCTTTGACTATAGATGCCTTGTCCATCTAAATTCCAACCAATAATTTAGTACCACGTGCAAAATTAATGTTTCAACAAGACTAGATGTATAATTAAAATAGCACTGAGGGCCTAAATTAAAAGAAATATCAATAATTCAACAAAGGGCCTTATTCCAATGCATTGAGCAATGAACCTAAATACCAATGATTGAACGTCACTTTTACTATTTCTTTTGAAAAACTAAAGTACCAGTTGTTACATGGACTAGGTACTCCCTTGAAAAAAGCATTTGTTCGGAGTAATCTCAGTCAAGTTAATTAAATTGTTGACTTAGTAACCACAAAATTATAAGATTGACTCTTAGTAAATTGACTTATTTGTCTTTTTTGTTTGAATTGGTCAGCTGTAGACAACGTATGTTTACATCATTATAGTTCTTTGCCAGCTAGAATCAAAAGACAGAATTTAACTAGTTTATATTTTCAGGTAGTGGTCGCAGGGTTTCTAGGCAACCCAAAAAAAAATATTGGTTTACAATAAAAAGGTGCAACTAATTCATTATTCCAATTGTTTTTACTATTACAACAATTATTACAGTTTTAATATTACTGTCCTCTCAACCAAACAATAACATAATTTAAGTTGGTTGGACACAATATTTATATAAAATATTTAAAAAAAAAAAAAAAAAAACATATACAAACCTTGCTGATATTTGGGACCACTGCCCGGAGAGCAAACAACCTTTCGTTGAGCTTCTTCCTCCTATTCCTCTCGGAAACTATGTTCTTGGACGCCGCCGGCGATTGCTCCCCGTCCGGCGAGCTGGAATCGTAGTAGGAGAAAATCGCCTCGTCCAAATAGCTGCACAAATCAAACAATCAAGGCTTCTTTCAGCCCCAATAACACAAAACATTATGGTTATAATTGTATGTATAGTATTAAGATTCACCTGTCAAGATCTTCGGATTGGAACAGTATGCTCGCATCCCAGATGTTTTCTCCAACATTATCCATTTTCTTGGCTTTTCTTGAACTAATTAAGAAGGCTGATGCTTTGAGGTTTTATGAGATCATCAACAGAAAAGGGGTGGGTGGGTGTGGGAGATGAGAACTGTTTTGAGAAATTAAAGAGAGGGCAAGAGGGGAGAAAAGTGTTAAATTGGAGTGTCCAAGTGGGGAGTTTGTGTGGGTATATATAGGGGTGTTTGGTTAATTAATTGAAATCTATTTTTAGGTTTTTAACTTTTTATTCGGAAAAAAATAGGATTAGATCAGATTTCATGTCTGAACTCTAGTATAGCCGTATACGTTGATTCTTAATGGGTTCTTAAATACAAAAATTATGTTTCATTTATTCGGTCACTGAGTCACTCTTTGCGGAGCTTTAATTTACATTGGGGAAAAAGTTAAATAAGCCCTCAAATTTTATCCAAAAGTACAATTAAACTCTCAAACATTAAAAAAAAGTTCAATTGAACACTCAATCTTGTCATTTTGGTACATTTAGACCCAAATGATTGATTGTTTACCTGAAATAACCGGTCATTAATTTTTTCGCAACCGTCGACCGGAATAATTATCTCCGACAAACAAATAGTGACGACGGTGACGAACAATATAGAGAAGACAACTGTTTGTCTTCTTCTCCACTGGAGAAGACGAACATCTCTTCTCTAGTGGAGAAGACGACGCCGTCTCCGTGGAGAAGACATGTCCCGATTGTTCGTCATCGTTCGTTCGTCAGAGAAAATCATTTCGGTCGACGCCCGTCGGAATGTTGGCCGAAAAATTAATGACCGGTTGTTTCAGGTGAACAACTGGTCATTTGGGTTTAAATGTACCAAAATGACAAGCTTGAGTGTTTAATTGAACTTTTTTAATGTTTGACGTTGCAGTTTTGGGTAAAGTTTGAGGACCTATTTCACCATTTGTCATATTATATTCAATTTTTACTTTGTACTAATGTAATATATTTTGATTATTTTTTTACTAGAACGAGTCATAAAAAAATTTAAAAATATATAAAAAAAGTAATTAATTTTAAAATACCTTTATCATTTTTTAAATAAATATAGTCTCCCCATCTCTTACGAAATACTCCATCCTCTATCTCATTTTATTTGTCAGGATTATTATTCATTAGTTAACCACATCTTTCTTCTTTACTTATTTTCTTTAATATTTTTTTTAGTTATTTTTAAATTTAATTTTCGTGTTTAATAGTACTTTTAATATAAATTTTAAATATATAAATTTTATATATTAATACTAAACTTAATATTATAAAAATTTAAATTAAAAAATAACTTCAATTAAATCTCAAATTCAAACACATAAAATATTACGACAAAAAATATTAAGTAATATTATAAATAAATATCTCTATACAAACATGTGCCATTAAAGAGACAAAAACTGTTTTGGTTTGATGCGTCATAGAAAGAGCCCTCTTATTCCGCCGTCCAAATATACAGGGTGCCGAATGGTCTTTGATGCCGCGTTTGGTCATCCCGGGTCACGCCAGTCTGATTAGTGATTATCACACCTTCCTTGGTTGCGCGTGCACGTTAATTTATTAGTCATCTCATTTTATCTGTCTTACTTATTATTCATTCGTTAAATCAACTATTTTTTTTCTTTAATACTTTTTATTTATTTATAAATTTAATTTTTGTATTTAATAGTACTTTTTAGTATAGTTTCTAAATATATAAATTTTATATACTAATACTAAACTTAATATTATGAAAAATTAGATTGAAAATAACTTCAAATAAGCACGATAACCAAACTAAACACATAAAATGCGACGGATGGAATATTTTTTAAAGGATTACATTTCATTTCAAGAGCGCTAACCGATCTTGTCCCACCAACTTAATTAAAGAAATAAATCATGAAAAATCCATTTTCTTTTCTATCAATACATTATTTTTATCAGTTTACTTACTGAAAATTCATAGGTTATTTAAAAAGCAGTTGACCCCGGGCAGGTCTTTGCATTTGGGCAATTCCTCTGAGTGTATTTCTGATTTTATTCATTAATCTATTTGCCTTTTTTTTCCTATAAAAATCATGCTTTAATTTTATCATTTAGTTCATAAAATTTTGAAATATTTAAAAGTAATGTGAATATATCAAGAATGATTTTGATACGAAATCAGGCCCTAACTATCAACAAAAGGTATCTCATAAGTATAAGTTTGACATAATCTTTATACATAAGTTCAGATTCTAATCAATAGCCAATGTGAAACGCATCGAATTTTTTAATTTTATTTCCTCATTATGTTTTTAAATATTAAATTTTATTAATACTTTAATATTAGGTACAATATTCATGCATTGCACATATAATATGTTTGTGTCCATATCAACGAATCAGATGCAATTTTAAAAAAATGACACGGTGGCATTTTCGAAAATAACTGGAACTTTGGTGCACCTAGTTTTATTTACAAGTGCACCTATTTTCGCACCTATTTTTACTTACAAGTGCAAGTAATTTACATTGTTAATATTCATGTACCTATTTTCGCAAATATTTTCACTTACAAATGCAAGTAATTTACCTTGTTAATATTCATGCACCTGGTGCAACCTAGGTGCACCTAATTATAACATTTCATGCACCTGGTGCAACCTAGGTGCACCTAATTATAACATTAGGTGCACCTGGTGCAACCTAGGTGCACCTAATTATAACATTAGGTGCACTTAGTATTGACGCTCAGTGTACAACTCACTTGCACCTGTAATACATTTTACTTGCATCTGCAATACATTTTACTTGCACTTGTGCAAGTAATTTACTTTGTTAACATTCATGCATCTGAGTGTAACCTATGTGCACCTAGTTATAACATTAGGTGCACTTAGTATTGATGCTCATTGTACAATTTACTTGCACTTGTAATACATTTTACTTGCACGTGTGCACCTATTTTCACTTACAGGTGCAAGTAATTTACTTTGTTAACATTTATACACTTGGGTGCACCTATGTGCACATAGTTATAGCATTACGTGCACATAGTTATAACGTTAGGTGCAACTACATTCCGGACACGTGGCGCGCTGTGATTCGTCCACAGTTCTCTCCTGGGCGGCCAGTATGCACCAGAACGCGATCCTATATATATATATATATATATATATATATATATATATATATATATATATATATATATATATANTATATATATATATATATATAGGTCTAGGATCATGTGCGAATGATTCATCAAGTAAAAAATGCGCACAAATTTTAGCCATTGAATTCATCCAGATCTGACGCTCTTTAAAAAAAATCATTTCGAATTAAGAAAAAATGTGCACTTGAAAGCACAAAGTCATGCACTTGAAGGCACAAAAGTGTGCACTTAAAGGCTAAAATTATGCGCTCAAATCCACAAACATGTGCAATTGAAGCAATTTATGGTACAAAAAAGGAAGTTATTCAACTTAAGTGTTATTGAAGCAATAACCATACAAATTGTTTTTAAATCTCACAAATTTTCATTAGAAAGCTAGTTATACGTTGTTGAAAAGAATGCAAAATATATAATAAATACGACCAGAATCGTGCACTTGAACGCAGGAAATTATGCACTTGAAGACCAAAATTATGAACTTGATAGCTAATAGATATGCAATTGATGCAATTTATGGTACCAAAAATGGAAGTTATTCAACTTAAGTGTTATTGAAGCAATTACACTTAAGGCATAAAAAGATGCACTTGAAGAAGAAAAATGTGCATTCGGATACAAAGACAATATGACTTACTCAAAATTACAAGAATGACACCGCGCGTTTTTTTTAATTCATCTTCAATATGGGCAGTTGATTTGAACTATATCTATGGTTGAGACTTATCCCTATTTTTTTTTTACCTAAAGGGGTCCTTCGCATATGATCCAAATACATACATACACACACACACACACACACACACACACACACACACACACATATATATCTAAAAACATAATAAGTCTCAATCAAAGTTATATCCCTCATTTATGTCCATGTTTTTTGTGCTAACAATTTTGTACATTGTGTTTTAAGAGTTGTACTCTATAATTTTTTGGACAAGAATACCCTTACCGTTATAACTTACGTTATCTTTTCCATTAACTTCACCATGTACATGCATCTACCATATCTTTTCTTATATTATTTAATGATAATAATATTTGTAGACATTATATATTAGATTAATATAATAAATAATTTTTTTTCATTTAGATTTTAATTAATAAGAATCTGTTAGTTATTTTTTAAAATATAAATATTGGGCATATGTTTTTGCGCATCGCGCATAGAAAAAACTAGTATATATAATAAGTCTCAATCAAAGTTATATCCCTCATTTATATCCATGTTTTTAGTGCTAACCATTTTGTACATTGTGTTTTTAAAGTTGTACTATACAATTTTTTGGACAAAAATACCCTTACCGTTATAACTTCCGTTATCTTTTTTAATTAATTTTACCATACACATGCATCTACCATATCTTTTCTTATATTCTTTAATGATAATAATATTTGTAGATATTATATATTGGATTAATATAATAAATAAATTTTTTTTCATTTAGATTTTAGTTAATAAGTATTTGTTAGTTATTTTTAAAATATAAATATTAGGCATATGTTTTTGCGTATCGCGCATAGAAAAGACTAGTATATATATATAAGCTTATTGTCAAGTTGGGAGAAGGGTATTTCTTATTGAAAACAAAATATTATTGGATCATATTATTAATTTGATCGCAATGAATTAAATGATTTAATTAAGCAAAATTTTGCATAGAGATCTAGTTGACTCAAACTTGTGACCTTCCATTTGAAAGGATAACAATGATGTCATCGAACCATAAGATACTCGGTGTGTTATGAGTTTTTTTTGAAGAAAAAAAATGAGAAACTTAGATTAATAGAAGTCAAGCTCTAAAACACGAGCAATACAAGAAAAAGGAATCGGAAAACAGTCCACACAGACTTGAACAAAACTTCCCGATCGAGCAAGCTCCGGTGCATGACGAATTAAGTAGTGATAATGGATTCACACATAACTAGACGATCATTGTCTCTTTTTATGAATATTCGTGGAAGATAGATCATCTAAGAGTTATATGATGCTGTGTTCCTTCAATTGACTCAATTCTTTTAGGTGTAAAGCCGTCCACCATCCAATTGACTCCATGGCTTACACTTAGTCAAACATACTCAATTATTTCGCACATTTTTGAAAAAAAAAAAAAAGAATTGCAGTCTTTGCTCCTAAATTATAAAGTAGTTATAAATTTTGTTCATACTTGTTACACATGCCCACTTCTCATCCTTAAAGTCTTATGAATGTTACACTTTTTGTCATTTTCGTAACTGCACATTACTTCTTTGTTTAATTATTTTTTGAATTGATACTTGATTTGGTCCCTCGACTATTAGGATTTCACCATTCTGGTCATCGACTTTCAAACTTGTTTAATTTCATCCCCAACTATGCAATTTTTTTTTATCCAAAATAGTCTTTAGTTCAAACCAAAATAGTTCTGATTAGGACCATTTTGGTTAACAACTGCATAGTTGAGAATGAAATTGAGCAAATTTAGAAGTTGATGACCAAAGTGGTGAAATCTTAATAGTCGATGGACCAAATCAGGTATTAACTCTTATTTTTAAATTAGAGGGCATTGTTGTCAAAAACACATTCACTCATGCCCTCACTGTTAGGGTTATTAATTTCTTCATTCCCAAATGCCTCAATTTAGGACTTTGGCTTTTGCATAATTCTTCAGTAATCTCTCAAACTTGACAAATATGCACAAATACATTCCTTTCTACAAAATTTTCATTAGAAATTTTATAATCACTATCAATCAACACTTGCACAATGAAAGAGCTATGCCTTTGCAATGAGGAGGAGGATGGACAGTTGTATCACTACTTGTTATCGAGGCCAGTTTCTCCCATCAATCAATCGTCATCAATCTCATATTTAATCATCATGATAAAATATTAGGAATAAGTGTAATATAATTTTAAATTTTGATGGTGCAATGTACAAACTTAGTTTAGAATTTAAAACCCCTAAAAATTTCCTTTGTAAAAATTATTTACAACAAAAATACATACAACACAGGTTCAAATGCCAGAGGGAACTCAACTTGAAGATACACAACACAGTAAAGTTTAAAAGATGATGTATTGCTTACATAAGTATACACAAATGTTGTATAGAAATATAACTTGCAAAATAGTAGACTTTACCAAACAGCAAAGCTTTATCAATAACAGAGGTTTCTAACAACATAGCCCTTACATTAGTAAAACTTTGAGGTAGCATAGGTTCATATACAACATACTTCTACAAGAAACAAAGATTTCCAAGCAATAAAGGTTTATATATAGTAGAAGATTGAAAGTAGTATAAGTTTTTTAGTAGTAGACTTTACAAGTAGTAGTGATTTGATAAGCAGTAAAGCTTTTACAATAGAGGATATAAGCAATAGTGATTCTTTTTAAAAGGAATATCAAATCATTCTTTGTCTAGCGGCATTCGAGGAATCTATACTACTAATTATGAATGTTGGCAGGTTAGGAAGATACTTACTTAAACAAGTAGCTGCGTTGGAAAGTGCAAAAAATTACAAGTTAAGAACAAGTTACACAATGGTTGGACAAAAGTCTACAGTTATCAAATCGTGACATGATAAAAAATTGCAAGTTGCATTACTAGAATTTGTCTCCTCCAACAAACAAATTTGAAATCAAGTATAAATAGTAGAGGAGCTGAGGAAGAACATAAGAGACAAGAGATACAAAATATTATAGAGCATTCAAAAGCATTCAAGCTCTTACTAAGCGTATTCCTCAAATCAAGATCTAATCACTCCAAAGACTCAAGAAACTTCAAGCTTATCTAGATTCATCCAAGAGCGTTTCTAGTTGGAGGTCGGATTATCAACTTTGGATTGATCGGACATTGTAGATCTCTAAATGTTGTTGTAGAAAGAGGAAGAGTAACAAATTTGTGGAGTATTGTAGAAACTTGAACAAATTCTATGCTAGCTTATTGGTGAAGACACAAGTTTGGGTTCACTTGTATTTTTGTGTGGTGAACAAAAGATACTATTGAATTTTCCACCTGTATGTGTGGAGTATAAGAATGACATCATCCGGCCTTAAACCACTATAAAATTTGCTATGTCTCATTTTACTTTATGCACTTTAATTTCTTGCATAGCTTTAAATTATTTTAACATTTTCATTCTTACAAAATGTGCTAGTGTGCTATAAAATATGTTTCACTATGCGCGCGTTAACTTGTGATGAATTTTCTCTTGACTATTCAGTTAAGATTTCAACATAACATTCGCTAGTATTGTTGAGAAATTAACTCCTGTAGTCAAACATTTAGTTTTTTATTACAACTTTTTTAAAAAAGTTTAAAAAGCTAAATAATTATATTCACCATTCCCCTCCTAGACTTACTCCTTCAAACCAGGACCATCAAGAATGTCAGAGCATGCGGTTTAAATTGAGTCAAATACTCTTGACTGTTAATTTGATATAGTTTTTAAAAAACTAGCACACTTATTCTTTTATAAAATTACAAATGAAAGTGGGCAATTTTTTTATCTACAACTTTATTGTTTTCATTAAATAAATTTGATAGATTGGAAAATATGTATGCGAACACGTATGCAAGCATTGCATGACAAGATGTGGGAGATCATCACTCATGGTCCTATATAGATTGTGAAGGTCGCATTGCTCACACCTAATGCTCTCAGTATGTTCCAAAACCAAGAGTAAATGGACATCTAATGATATAAAGAGGAACAACTTGAATAATATTGCCAATGATATTCTATTCAAGGTCATCAAAGATTCAATCTTTCTAAGGGTACAAAAGTGTGTGTCAACTAAGAAAAGAATAAATTTCACTTTTAGTCCCTGACTATTATACATGAATCACATTTAGTCATTAACTATTAAAATTTTTTAATTAGGTGCGTGACTATGTAATTTGTATCACATTTAGTCCTGCCATCTAATTTCTCAACCAACTATTGTCAGAAGTGCTCCTTCTAGAAGAACCAAATGCAGTGCTCCTTCGGGAATGACATCAAGCTTACAACCGTCATAAAAAGTTCATAGACTTAAGATTTTGTCTAGAGAAACCATTTATGAGACGAAGGCAAGGTTTATCAAGCTCCTTGGTGAGATTTCAAATCTTGGTAAGGAGATAATTAAGCTAAAATGAGATATATCTCAAGGCCCTTAAAAGGTTTGCCACCTCATCACTAGGAGTAGGTCATAAAATTCATGGCCATGAAATATCATAGAGACATGCATAAGAACACTTTAAACAAATTTAATAAGCTATTAAATGATTTGAAAGCTTACAAGTTTTCTATTACAAGAGCTACCAGTCAAATTTAATGACAAATAGCTAGGGAAGATAGCTACTAGGCTATCTTCATCTTGTATTGTCGTTTTTATTTTTAAAATTTTGGTTCAAGCATGTATAATTTTGTCATATGAATGCTACTTTTGAAAAAGAGTATATGTGGATTCCCAATCAATATCAAATCCATGATAACTTAATGAATAGGTAGCACTATTGACTCTTTGTGCTTCAGTAAATTGAGAAAGTAGCTATGAACAGATACTACGTACATTGTAATAGAGTCAGTAATACTCAGAAAAAAAAAAAAGAGATAGCATTATTTAATTGCATTTTTTATTTGTTTGTTTATAGAGGTTTAATGGAGCTTTTATCAATTATGAGTTTAATTGCGCTCTTCATTCAACTTAAGGTACTTCTTTGATAATTATTCCGTTAATAATGTAAACAAACCACTAGCTTGAAGTGAATTTTGTACCTGAAGTGGTTGAAAAGAAAACTAACAAATAAATAAGTGTTAACACTTTTTTTTTCTTTTTTAAATAAGTGTTTGAAAACTTATTTTGGAGTACAAACTAACTGTGTTGGGTTATTTATTTTTTTTTGAGACTTACCATCTAAAGTGTAAAGTTATTTTAATATTTTATTTTTCCAACTCTGATTTTTTAGCTATTGAAATCTGCTAAATTATATAAGAGTCAATGTTATTAATGTTCTAACAGTAATATAAATATGTTAGTGTAACCATGCGTATTGATAACTTGTACATTTTATTACAAGTTGATCTAATATGTCTAAGACAAAATTTCTTTCTACATTAAATTTAAATACAAAAATTTCGATAAACATCTAATCAATTTTATAGGGAAAAAAATTAGTATTTCAAAATATTAATGAGAGTTTGTAAGAGGAAGAGTTCACATATAACGACAAATAAGATCTCAATCAATACACAAGCTAAGGAAAATCTATGAATTTGTATGCTATAATTTCATTACATATATAACTCTTTAATTATTGTTCAATAATATTAGTAAGCATATTATAAACATGTCATTTCCAACAAAAAATAAGTTAAGTTTTACTAGCTCATTAATAGTAATCAAAAGCACATTAAGAAGACTTAATTTCTTTTAATATGAAAATTGTTAGGACATAAATTTTTATTTTCAATCATAACTATCTACAACAATACTCATCTTTACTATTAATTTTATCACAAGATGAAAAATACTCATTTTGATTATATTGAAAATAATTGATTTTATTTTATATTAATTAACTTTCATATTTCAAAATTGAGTTAATTCTATTTTTGGTTATAAATTTATAGGTGCCGGTTTACTTTTAGTCATTTTTTTTTTCAAAACATTCTCTTTGGTCCTAGTATTATTGTGGTATGATCCTTTTTATTCTTTGTGAACAAAACCATTTAAACAACATTAAATACGAGATCATTTGGGTATATTCAGTTTTAAGTGTTAAGTCCTTTTTCCTTTTTTTTTTCTCCTAGATTTATATGTATCATTCTACTTTTGATTTTTTTTTTTTTCAAAACATCCATGTTGGTCCTAGCATTACTATGGCATGACCGTTTTTTTATTCTCCGCCAACAAATATGTTTAAATGACATTAAACATGATATTATTAACCACTCAAAACTCTCCTCTTTTTTTTTTTTTCTTCTTGAATAAAATTGTTATCCCATACATAAATGATAAGTCTACTACAAAATTCAAAAAAGTGCAATTGAAAAACCACAAGTCTACTTCATGGCAAACCTTGAGTTTAGTGCATAAGTCCACTTCATAAAAGTCCACAAGACTTGTGGTTCTATATACCAAGAAAAAAAAAGGAGGATTTTGAGTGGTTAATAACATCATTTTATTGTCATTTAAAAATATTTATTGACGGAGGACAAAAAATAGTCAAGCCACAATAATGTTAGGACCAACAGGAATGTTTTGAAAAAAAAAAAACTAAAAATGGAATGACACATAAAAATCTATGACAAAAAGAAAAGAAAAGAAAAGAAAAAGACTTAATATTTAGAACTGAATAAACCAAAATGTCCATGTATTTAACGCTATTTAAATCGTTGTGTTGACGGAGGATAAAAAATGATCATGACACAATAATACTAGGACCAAACGGGGATGCTTTGAAAAATTTTGACTAAAAGTGGATTGATACCTATAAGTTTAGAACAAAAAATGAAATCAACTCTTCAAAATTATATAAATTATTTACTTATTTAAATTTGAGGCTAAAGTGTCATCTCGCACTATAAACTATCACAGATTGTTTATACTGTACCC
The DNA here is from genome assembly GCF_003576645.1 of Ipomoea triloba. Taxonomy (NCBI): domain Eukaryota; kingdom Viridiplantae; phylum Streptophyta; class Magnoliopsida; order Solanales; family Convolvulaceae; genus Ipomoea; species Ipomoea triloba. The sequence goes on from NC_044928.1 coordinate 21,001,654, forward strand.
TACCTTTCATAACATATATTTCAACTCACTTACCATTAATTTTTTTCCTATAGCATTTTTTACAAGTTTCCCAATTACCATGATGATATGGCACCTGTTAGTAGCTGATGCGGACCTTTTTTGTTATTGACATGTTTAAATATATGAGGTTAACATTTAATGAATAAAATTACTAGTATTACATGGCATCAATTTAAATATATGAGGTTAACATTTAATGAATAAAATTACTAGTATTACATTTATAGATCATTTTCTTCTTTATACCACTTTTTCCTTTCTCATTCCCAATAATTCTATTTCTCCCTACCAAATAATGTAATTTGAATTCCTATTTTATTCACACCTTATTCTTTTTCCTATGAATTACAATTTCTTTCTCCCCTAATTCCTTCCTTCCAAACATGATTAATTTAATATGATTATGATTACATCTTTTAGATAATTATACAACAACATAATTAATTTCAAATATTAATAAAAAAATTAAGTTAATAAATATAAAAATCATATTGTAAAATGTAAAGTAAAACTATTATAAATATATAAATTATTCTCATATTGTTAAGCTAAAATATATTATTCTTCTTAGATTAAAATCTCTAAAAGATAATTATTATATCATTATTTTAAAAGTACAATTATGAATTATTTGATAGTTATAATATCAAAGAAATTCATATAGATGATAAAAATTTATGGTATATGTTGATAAATTACAATAAATAAAATATTATTTTGAAAATTTATAAATAAAATTTATTGTTGACCAATGAAAAATATACAAGCCTTAAAAAATCCGTTCACAAATAATAAATGATTAACACTACACTTTAATTTCATCTTAAAATTCCTTATAATATTCATCTCCTTATGTGGTAATATTTGATTGGATGTTATTTGTATTTGATTTTTGAGTAGATTTTTTTTTTTTTTAACTTGTAGACTTGTGGTAGGATTGACGAATTAGTGAACAACCAATGTATATAAAGAATTTATTACCACTTAGGAGCTGAATACTAGAAGGTGATAGAATTCAAGAGGAAAAAATAACCTATATAAAAAAGAGTTAGTAATATAATGTTAATTTATAAATATAAAAAATAGTTATTATTATTTATATATTGTTATGATGAGATCACATTCTTATTGAACTAAAATCTATAAGAGAGGATTATTTTTTAATATTTTCAAAATACACTTATTTACTAAAAAAAAATTACACTTATTTTTTTAATTTACGGAAGTCAGGATCAGTTATCTAGGGTGTGTTCTAGATGAAACCCATAGCTTATCGGCTCAAACTAATAAGACCAATAAGCATCTCCTACCGATAATCAAACTTGAAAGCTTGTCAGTATTAAGCCAACTGTTTTATCAACTCGGTTGGGAGTTTCCTCAAAATGCATTATTTATTTAACAATTATAATTGATAGTGTTGGGATACTTGGATTGGGCATACGCATGACATTAGGCAATCCATAGATGATATTCATATTAAATTAACCGACATAATTCTCTAGAAGAGGGTAATCATGATCATATTAGTTTATTTGACAATAATACTGTAACACCCCCCAAATTCACATACGAGCCTAGACTACTAATGCATTAAAGCTTAAAGCGTAAATATAGGATTATATACAACTGCTATTATCATTCAATAGAATAAGCCCCAAAAACTAAGGGGATGCTATTGCCGTAGCTATCCATGCTGGGATAGCTACCAGGCTAAGTTATCAAACAAAACATCCATAATCTTAATAATAAAATATAAGGGTCACAAACCCAGTGTCTAGACACCATACAAATCCATAAGGAAAAGTCTAAGCGGAATACTAAACATTAGAGTCAATATACGCTCTACAAAACATAAACAGTACTAAAGGATCAACCAAGGAGCTAGATTCAAAATGAAGACTACTCAATCTAACTCCTCTAGCGCTTTCGACTCATATCAAGTAGATCCTGAAATGAGTTAAGTAAAACAAGTAGAAAACACCCAATTAGCATAAATGCTAGCTAGGTATAAACCCCTCCACCCTGTAAAATAGTTTGTACATATATAGATTGAAAAATAGGTAGGTTTGATACACATAAGCATATTATGCAACATCAAGTATCATATAAATTCATGGATATACAATACTAAATAACATATAGATTCATGGATATACAATACTAGATGACATATAGATTCATGGATATACAATACTAGATGATATATAGATTCATGGATATACAATACTAGATAACATGTAGATTTATGGATATACAATACTAGATAACATATAGATTCATGGATATACAATACTAGATAACATATAGATTCATGGATATACAATACTAGATAACATGTAGATTCATGGATATACAATACTAGATAACATGCTCATTGAGGAGGTTACATACATAAACCTATTTGATTACAAGATAAGTCATGTAGTTCATGCTCACATGCTTATGAATGTAAATGGAAAAATGTTTAATGCTTGCCTAAGAAGGAGTTTAATGACATGAAAAGACTAGTAAATCAAAATGAAATCATTTATACCACCAAAGTAAGTAAACGGTATTCTTATATCAAATAGCATTTCTAGCATAATAAATTTCAAGAGTAAAATGCGGCTTGTAGTCAAAGTATAGATAAACTTTATCAAAACTTCCTTTTTGGGATCATCATACGAAAATTAATCATTTTTATAATAATACATGAGGAATCTTTTCATCATAGCCATCATCATCATAATCATACATGAAGGGAGGGCGGGGTCATCACCATGTGTGTGACCCCTGCGGGGACTGTGTCCTGAAGTCCCCCCCCCCCCCCCCCCCCCCCCCCCCCCCCCCCCCCCCCCCCCCCCCCCCCCCCCCCCCCCCCCCCCCCCCCCCCCCCCCCCCCCCCCCCCCCCCCCCCCCCCCCCCCCCCCCCCCCCCCCCCCCCCCCCCCCCCCCCCCCCCCC
>NC_044928.1:21005372-21114108 GCF_003576645.1 Ipomoea triloba
CCCCCCCCCCCCCCCCCTCATTTTTCTCATCATTATCAATCACATGCGGAATTAAGACCGCTACTTTAAGTGTGCACACCCCCTAACTGGGATTCCAAGCCCAGCGACTAATAGCTCAAGTCCTAAAGTACGCCCAAGATTTTTCTACCAAGCCACTTCTCTACATAATCCAAGATTTTTCTACCAGATTCCATCTCATCATCTCTTCCAAAGGGACTGCAGTCCAATCGGATCCTCCAAAAATATATAGTTTTCTTAGATCCCTTTATAAAATAGTAGTAGTATAATATTTAAAAACCTTTCTTCATAATAAGTCCAAAAATAGAGAATAAGAGACATATATGGCTTTATATGCACATGAAATAAAACTAGAATATAGATATATATTTTAAAAGAGTTATAATGCGGAAAAATATACATAATATACATGTAGTTATTATCATAAACTTTCAAGATAAGAAAATAGCCTTTTATGCAAGCATAAGATGGTTTGGTAAACATGGACATATGCATGAGGTTGCAAATGAATACACAAACAATAATCTCATAAATGATTCTATTCATCATACTTCCAACATGATATTTTGATATCAAAGATAGAATGCATATCATTCACTTTCTTTCTCGAAACTCTCATACTTTAACTCATCATCCTATTCTCAAATAGGATGATCATAAATCATCTCATAACCCCATTCTCTCAATACATAGGGATTTCATGCTTATGCAATTAGTTTATCTCATAATTTCCTATCAACTAGGAACGTCATACTTGATCACTTAATTCACTTCATAACTTCATTTTTAGTAGGAATATCATGCTTATTCACATAGCTCAATTCATGACTTCATTTCAAATAAGAGTATCAAGCTTAGTCACATAGCTTAATCATGATATCATTTCACATGGGAATATCATACTTAATCTCATAATATCATTTCACAAGGGAATATCATGCTTGATCACATAATTACATATCGAATAAGAATATCATGTTTAATCAATAATTTATCTCATCTTAGGTAACCAATTAGATCAAGCACCCGGACCTCCACGGTTCAACCGGACACACAAACGCGAAGTGACCGGACCCAATAGGTAAGGGGGTACGCCCCAAAACCAGTTGAGCCCCTCATCCCCCGCGAGATTGGCAGCAAGTGTTAAAGCCCACCGCCAGGACCTCGCAAGGCTGGGGTCTTTGAGTGGCAGGGCTCCCAACCTTGCCACCTCGCATGGCCGGTAGAGGCCCGCGGGTGGCCCTGCTCTTTCTCGCGGGTTATGCCCGCATGTCCTTGTGGCCTACGGGGTAGCCTGCGAAAATGACAGAGAGGGGAACAGAGTCCCAACTCTCGTCATTTTCTTCCACCTGCAACCTCAAAACTCTTTTTCCAGACCTTGGCACGACCTCAACACCTCAATAACAACATTACTCCATACTAACATCAATATTACAACAATATACACATCAAACAAATCACATATCATCAACAAAGCTCATCACCAGAGCACCCCCACAAATGTTCACATTTCACAACACATTCATAAAAAATAATAGGTTTTAGGTCTCGATGGGTTATACCTCAAGCTTCTTAGCCTATAATCACGAATCCCTCCTCCTTCCTTCAATGGTGACATCTATCTTCTCCTCCTAACCATTCCAAGGTTGCATTCACGGATATACACATTCATACACAGGGAATATAAACATTCATGGAGGAAAGAATAAGAATAGAGGAAGAAGATGGAGATGTTAAGCAAAGAAAGAAGAAAATGATCAGTAAAAGCCTTACTATTACTTGAAGTTGCCTTGGTGGTTTTCTTCTACAAAGATTAAGAGGCAAATGGAGGGATTGAAGGTTGGGGAGTGAATAATAAGCTTTTATAGGCTCAAAACCTAGGCAAGGCTGATACACGGCTATAAGGGTATTTTTTTACCTTTTTGAAATTATTAAATCTTAAATGGTTGATCTTAGGTAAAAAAAAATGATATAAGGGTTGAGGGAAATATGATAGGATTGATATATGAATATCACAGATTCGTTTTGAAATCAAGTTTGGTTGAAAATCAAACCTATTAGGTTCACAAGAGTTTTTTCCCAAAATGGTCCCTCGACTATTGCTCATTCTCAATTTTGCATTTCGACTTTCAATTGCACCTAATNTATGTTCATAGACAATCAATCACTATGTATCACATTAAATATTACTTTTACCATTGAAAATAATTTTTTTTTTCAAGCGTAGACACCCAAAGAGTGTAAAATGTAGGGAAAATATTGGACCGAATTCACTGAAAGGTAAATTTTTCTAGTAAACTTCTCAGGTGAACGGAAAGTAAAATCTCGTCAATGTTTCCTGCAATATTTTCTGTATTTGATTTCGAAGTAATTATTAAATTTTATATTATTTTACATTATTTAAGATATTGTATGACATCTTTTATATGTTTTCCTCTTCTTATTGTTTTATTAATTATTAATTATTAAGGCAAGTATAATTTATTTTGTAATGTGGACACATTATTTTTAAAAATTTTGATTTAATTAAATTAGACCTTAATTATAAAAATCATACCTATTAATTTTAGTATATTACACGGGACACAATAATTATTATAAATAATGTTTAATAATTGTCAACTTGTATTCAACAATAAAATTTATAGTTAATTTTTAAGTCAATCATAAAATCTTTTGTGCTGTGGGCACATTATTTTTAATTATTTGAGTTTAATAATATTATATCTAATTTATAAAAAATCCAAAGTAATATATTTAGTACTACGGATGTGACTAAAAATTATTTTAATCGGTACTTAAAAAATGAGTATTTATAAAATTTACGAAACTTATTGTAAATCTGTATAGGAATAGTTTGTATATTTAAATAGAGGGAAAAAGTCTGTAAAAAAGTTAAAAATTTTTAGGATGGATTGCACGATTTTAAGTATTTATATTTGTAAGAAAAAAAAATGTATAAAAATTCTAATTTTATAGAGTCTAAAAAATGAAAATAAACAAAAATGAAATAAATAAAATAGTTTTTCCCAAAATGGTCCCTTACTATTCTCAAAATGGTCCCTCAACTATTTCTCAATGTTTATTAGGCTAACAATAGGTAAATGGACGAAAATGCCCTCCATTTTAACACTGATTTGACGGAATATGTAACGGAGGACCAAATTGGGTGAGTTTTTGAAAGTCAAGGGACCATATTAGGTGCAATTGAAAGTCGAAATGCAAAATTGAGAATGAGCAATAGTCGAGGGACCATTTTGAGAAAAAACTCGGTTCACAAGTTCGCTTCAGATAGACTTTTGGGTCAATATTTTGATTCATAAATATTTTATTCAAATAGGACTTTTGAAACCATAAATAAGTATATAAATATTTTGTAATGAATATTTTGAAATAAAGAGTTTAAAATATTTTATTTATAAGCTCAAGCAAAATAATCGTAGGAGTAAAAATTATACATAGTTTTATTTTGAAAACTTGGATTAATAGGAGTTTTGGTGGGAAAAAATTTTGGGTCTCACAAATACCCCTACTTATATTATTATAATATATAATATTATAATTTATAATACTAATTTTTATTATTATATTATAATTTATTATAATCCATGAAATGCAATTCATTTTAATGTATAATTTATTATTATTATTATTATTATTATTAGGGAAAAGGGTCAAATAGGCCCTCGAACATTTCATAAAAAGTCAATTAGGTCCACGAACTTTTAAAATGTGCAATTAAACCCTCAAACATTACAAATCGAAGCAATGAAGCCCAAAAACCGGTAATTGACCTGTTATCACCGGTCATTGGCATTTTCCGGTGATCGGCGTCAATTTCCGGCGAAAAGGTCGCCTTCTCCGGCAAAGGCGACCTCACTGGTCGCATTCGCCGGAGAAGGCGACCTCACTGGTCGCCTTCTTCCCGGGAGAAGGCGACCAGAAGGCGAAGGCGACCAGTGGGGTCGCCTTTGCTGGAGAAGGCGACCTTTTCGCCGGAAATTGACGCCGATTGCCGGAAAATGCCAATGACCGGTGATAACAGGTCAATTACCGGTTTTTGGGCTTCATTGCTTCGATTTGTAATGTTTGAGGGTTTAATTGCACCTTTTAAAAGTTCGTGGACCTAATTGACTTTTTATGAAATGTTCGAGGGCCTATTTGACCCTTTTCCCTTATTATTATTATTATTATACATTGATATCTTGGTCTTTATACTACTTATTCTCTTTCATTCTTTCCAATTCTTATGTAAATTAAGGCAAAATCTCCTATGATACCGTCACAATGATCCTCGTTTGCAAGACGAGTCGAGTTTTCATAAGTATTACACTTTTTTCTCATAAGTTGCAATTTTTCTTATAAGTAACTCTTTAACCCTAATATTACATTTTGATTTAATTAAAAGTATTACATTTCCATCAAAAGTATCACATTTTTCCTCATATCTATTACACATTCTTTCATACGTGACAATAAATCAATTTATTCTTGATTAGTATTATTACAAGTTTTATAATAAGTAACTGTTCAATCCTAAAATATTACATTTTGATTTTAAATTATTACACTTTCGATTTAAGTAACAAACAATTTATTAAGATTAGTATTACATTTTCCATCACAAGTATTACATTCTCATCTTGACCCAACCTATCTTACAGATAAGGATCCGTGAGACGGTCTCACGAATAAGGATTTGTGAGATGGTCTCACAGGAAATTCACCAGTAAACTAAACACTACAATAGAAATTGTAAGTAATTATATTTCCATCTACCAAATAATAAAATTTGAATTCTAACTTCATTTCCACATTATTCATCTCTCGTGGAATTACAATTTCTTTCTAGATAATTCTCTCACTGCAATTAAAAGCCTACCAGTGTCAGAAAATTTTCACATTTTTTTGTTTGCAATTAAAAGCCTGCCAGTGTTAGAAAATTTTCACATTTTTTGTTCTATTTATCATTATCTTTCTCCCAATTAATGAAATACACACACACATCATCAGCTTGGAGTCAAAATAGACCACTTTGGCTGTATTATCAAAAGTACAAGACAGAATAAAATTGATTTCTTCATTAAAGTATGTTCACACAATTTTGTCAATCCAATTAAGGACATGTAGCTCTAATATTTGACAAATCAATGTTAGTTTATTCTTGTTTTGAGTGGTAGTGATGAATATATTGGAAGAAAGTATGGGACAAATCAATCTAAAGCACCGGATCAAGTCAACCCAAGTCGACCCTAGCTAGAATATCAAAGTCGGCCTCGGAGGCTGACCTCAACGGTCAAGTCCTTAGGCGCCTAAGGCCTTGTGCCAAGGTTGAGCTCGGCGCTTGGCTTTGGAGCCAGGCACCGGTGGACCACGTCTTGTAACCTCCTGCCCGATTCGCGTGGGGCGGTTAGGAGGGGCGATTTTAGAATAAAAATGGTCGTTCCTTGTCTTAGCGAATCATCCTCATCTTGTCTTAACATTACAATACTTGTACTCTTGTTCAAATCACCTTAATACAAAGCTTATTATCCTCCAAGGTTAATACATTGTCTTACTTATTTACCTTGCTTTATTCCTTTAATTATTGGTATTATTTAATTCGAACTCTGGATTAATTAATTTCATCACGTAGAGTAAATGTTTGATCCCCACTGAAAATCTGAAGTGTTATTGTCTTATTGAGAGATTTAAATCATTAAAACTTTTTATGCTGAAAAATGTATGGTTATACAATTCATGGTTTACATTTTTTAGAGTTTTACTAGATCTTACTCCCTGATGTGGCTGATACTGATGAACTACTTTATTCATGTGGGTCTCAATACAAGTATCTACATCAAAATTTTATGTGTGGGAGTAAAAGTTGAGAATAAAAACTAGCAATACACATAGTATTTTTCCATCAATCCAGGTTTATATAAGTAGAATATGGTTGAATAACAACTACTCATACTAGTTATTCAATCCAACCAAACTACCTAATAAGTCGAGTTAACTTGCACCGCTTAATTAAGACCCTAATATATAATATATAATATGAATCATTAGGTAAAATCTTACATTGGAAGTCTGAAAATTTAAGCTGTTTAAAAAAACAAATTAAGGAGACTTCCTACTTGTCTCAATTTCTCTCCTTGTCCTGTCACTTTCAGCATATGCTTTTATAGATGTTTCCATGGCAGGCGTCCACCCATCCACACGTTGGAGTCTACTGGACACAACAAATTCTGCTGCATCATCCAAGATTTGCGTTGATTGGGAAAGCCCAGACTTAACAACCCCCTTGCTGACCTTGACTCGATCTACACACATGCAAAAACACTAGCCCCTCTCCGCTCTCACAACCCCAAAAATATCCACTTTACATTAGAGATGGTAATTCAACTCCATATCTGACACTTACATCACTTGTTAAGATTAAGCACTTATTATTATGTCCAAAGATATATATCTCGTAGCGAAGGCACAACTTCATTTTCTTATACTGCCATCACATTTGCGAGAGGCATGATGTTGGACTTGCCTCTTCACCGGCCTTTGCCCAATAATTTCCTAGTCACCAATTGCTGGACTTGGCTATTCATTGGCCTCTGCCCAACATATACACTTTGAAAATTAATTTCTTATTCATCTATCCATTTTCAATTTTAAACGTATAATCTATCAATGCAAATTTATTTTATTGACTAGGAAAATTCAAATTCACTTTGACCGGACCGAAATTAGAAGCGTCTCCCAAATGGGAGGTCACAGGTTCGAACCCCAGTGAGAGTATTGACTCTTTGTGCTACTACATTATAATAGAGTCGGTAGTACTAAAAAAAATGAATCCACTTTTATTAAAATGTCAATTTATGCTAACTTTTCCAACACCTACAAGAGTGGAAATGTAAAAAAAAAAAAATTTGTCACACTTGTGTAGGACGGGTCAAGTCAATATAAAAATGTAATACTTATACTGAAAAGTATAATACTAATTATAAATAAAATGTTTGTTAATTACAGTGTCTATATTATATTACGGGGCATTTGGTTAGAGGGAATTCCATTTTCATTCCTTATGGTATTTCAATTATGTGGTTTTTAGGAAGAAAAAAATGACAACTTTGAGACAAAATTACCCATCTTTTTAAATCTAAAATTGATGTCTGACATCTCCCTCTCGATCATATATAGTGTGTCTTCTTCTTCTTCTACTCTCAACGCAAAACATCAATCGGTGGGTCAACATCAATCAAGTATGTTTTCTCAAAACTCTCTTATCTATTTAAATACTTTCAATTCAATTCTAGAGTTTATTTATAGCATGTTACATAAATTTTCTAAAACAAAATTTGAATTTGGTCTGTGTGTTTTCAACAACAAAATTTGTATTCTGTATAGGTATAACGCATATAGATATACGCATATAGATATAGCGTATTTGCCTAATAATAATAATAATAATAATAATAATAATAATAATAATAATAATAATAAGTATGAGAATATTAGATTTTATACTACTTATTCCTTTTTAAATTTCAATAAACCAAACATTAAAATTTAAATTCTCACTTTATCTCCACAGTATTTAATTTCTCTCTCGTAAAATTACAATCCTTTTTCCTCATAATTAATTTCTTCCCTCTAACTAAAAATGTCCGTTATATTACATATATCTTTCTTTATTTATAGAAAAATAAGGTTGTTGGTCCACGGTAATTTGCAATGAGGCCAATTCGAGTACGTTGGATGATAACACTTGGAAGATTGGAAATAGAGTATATATTTTTGGTCAATATTTATAAATGTGCAACGTATGCATAGGTAATGTCATGCTCTTGTAAGCACATACCTATGCATACATTGACGTGTGGTATCATTGTTTAAATATTTTGACCATTTTACATGCAAGAATTAGTTTTATTTTTAATTAGGCTGTAAAGCTATTTTTAAATATATTTGACTTATTAATTTAAGTTGTAGATTCTTGATTTGAATCAGCGAATGGGAACATACAATTTCTATTTGATTGATTAACTGAGAATATTTTATTTTTCAAAATTATTCATCATTATGTATTACTAATATACAGTATTAGTATAGTTCTTTTGAATGTTAGGTTACCTGAATATTTAAAATAATTTAAAAATTACAAATTCTCTCTTGAGTTTTACAAAATTATTACAACTTGACTCCTCAGTAATCAAAACCCTTAGACACTTTAGGATTTTGTGAGATTATAGCAAAATAAATTAATATCAAACCATGAGATTATTATGAAAAATCATGCAAAAAAACATAATTCTTTTTTCAGTTAGACACAAAATTGCTACACTTTTAAAAAGTTGGGTATAATTTGTAATTTTTTTACAACGAAGACCAAACTCCTATTTTTTATTACATATTCATCAAATTGGTTCAATAGTAAAAAATTAAATTAAATTTTCGTGTGTTGTGGAAATTATGGTCCAACATTTTAAAATTAAAGTTGATAATATAATATCATAACTAGAAATATTATAACCTGTTTTTTTCTTTTTGTTATACCATGAGGTGTCCTGAGCAGGCCCTAACTCATAGGAGGCAATCATTATTGCATGGACCATGGTCCACACAGTTGTGTGGACCAAAAATAAAAAGTACATTATTTTTGTACTGTAGGTATTATTTGATATATACTATCAAATAATGTACCTACAGTACAAATATAATGTACCTTCAGTACAAAAATAATGTACTTTTTATTTTTGGTCCACACAGCTGTGTGGACCATGGTCCATGCAATAACTTGCCCATAAGAGGCACCTTTAAGCCTGTACCATACTCAGCCTAATTCCCATTCGCACCGGGCCGGCCCATTTAAGGGGTAAAGTGCTGGCCAAATTGGATATTATAACCTGTTTACAATAAAAGAAATGGAAGTTGTTGTACTAAAACTAAAGTACATGTCTACTAAATAGACAATTGATATCATGGACTATGGTCCACATAGTACATTTATGGATCCTAAATTGAAACGACGAGATATAGAATTAATACTCGTAAGGTATATAATTTTATAACACAGAACACAAAAAATTACAACACAAGACACATAGAATTATGGACCTTGAATTGAAACGACGAGGTACATAATTCATACATGTAAGGTACAGATAAAACCTTATAAAGAATCATAAGTATTTCAAAAAAAAAATTAATGAGGATTATATATACAAACAATTAGAAATATATTACTAATGATGAACAATATGTTGTTACACCGTTAAAAGGAACAAAAATTAATATTAACGGAAATATATTACGAATATTAACCATCTTTAAATTAGTAAAAAATTGTTATTAACATTTAAATCATATTTATTAACTAGTAAACCTAATTTTTCTATTTGTAGTCAGCCCAAAATTGGTAATCAAAGGCTGAAGTTGACTGTCAGCTATTGCAATTTTTTTTTTTTTGGGGGGAAGGGGGGGGGGGGGGGGGNGGGGGGGGGGGGGGGGAGACAATTATCTTGAAACTCGCAGCGCAAAACAAGGGAAAAATATGATGAATGAGTTGGAATGCATTGCATCCTTAACTAAATCAATAAACCGCTGCCCCAACTTATAATTATTAGGGTTTGAATAATTAAGGTTTAGTACTTGTTTTAGAATAAATTACAGGAAAATGGGTGAAATATGTCTCCTAAATTTGAGTAAATAGTGCAATAACTTTCTTAACTCAAACTTAAACTTATTATTATTATTGCCGTCGTCGTCTAGTAGTTGTTGCTTTGTTGTTATTGTTGTTTTCGTTGTTGGCAACAAAAAAAAAAAAAAAAAAAAAAAAGAAACTTTCAAATCTTTTTGTCTTGTGAAAATTATATCAAAATCTTTAAAATTTAGTGAAAATTATAAACATTTGTGTTTTATGAATAATTATAACAACTATAATGTCGAATCCTAAAAATAATTCAAATATCTTGATTTAGGCAAACAACTTGTGTAAAACCGTTTCACATATCATTGTCCGTGAAACAGATCGGGTCAAGATGAAATGTAATACTTATACTAGCAAATGTAATACTAAATCAGGAATAAAATGTTTATTACTTATATGGAAAAATGTAATACTTTTATATTTTGATATAATGTAAAAGTATTACATTTTCTTTTATAAGTACAACATTACTTACAAGGAAACACACACACACACACACATATATATATATATATATATTTAATATATGTATATATAATACAACCCAATGGGGTAGCTCAAGTGACGAGTGAGCTCTCTTTGGGAGAACCCGAATTCGGTTCCCACAAGTGACGATGAACAATGATTCTCATACTTAAAGAAACTATGAGTTTAATTCTTGATTCAGCCACAAATTTTGACCACATTAATACAACAATGTTAGAATTTTGATGGACACAAAATGTTGCCCACATGAACTATATGGTCGGAAGCTAAGGAAAGTATACTATACATACAGTGGTCCAAACTTTACATTATATCAACAATCGGAATGTATCATGTATGCGGTAGGAAGGAAAGTATACGGTGGTCCAAATCAGGACAAATATAATGTACTATCATTTTAATTATACTAAAGTTTCATTTGACAATATAGTGTACTATGTTTTTTAGATTCATTTTCTGCAAACACTAGTTTCATTATAATAACACTAAAGGGGTATTTTAATTCTACTACGATTTCATTCGACGATCATGGTACACAGCGATTGTGTGGACCATGGTCCACTGTATAACAACGGCTAAATCAGCTTTTAAACGAAGATTTGGTACTTATTATGTACTAGTTTTATACGCGCATTGCGTGAATGGGTTAATGCTCAATGTTTATATTTAAATAAATATTTGAAAGTATATCAATGCAAGAATATATAGGAGAAGTTTATACATGGGTAATTGAATGTTGAATTTTTTTATTTAAATATCTAACTCTGTTGTAGTCTATAGAATATTAATTATTATGTTAGTGGTTAAGTTAGGCAGTAGACCAGCAGTAATGTTAGACAGCAGCAGCAGTAATGTTAGGCAGCAGCAGCAGTAATGTTAGGCAGCAGAATTTGAGGAAACATGTCGTTCCTCAAGTGTATAAATATAGATGTATCAGCTAGCTACAAAATAAGAAAAAAGAAACACTTTTCTTCACTGATTTACATGGTATCAGAGCTGCAGTATTAATCTCTGTACCCAGAATTTTTTTCTGCAACAGTGTTTCGGACACGGTTCACAGTAGGTATTGGGATCAGATTTTGTTGATCCTTTGTTGACACCACCCACCCAGGGAGTTTCGCCACCTTCCGGCGACCTTGTCTGAGAAATCCGGCGACAATCTGACCAGCGAGTGGCCCTCACGCGCCGACGAAACAGTCTGCCAGCATCTCACGCGCCGACGCGTGACACTGTTCTGGTGATCGGAAAATTTTTCTGATTAGTTTCCCGTAGTCGCCTGAGTCCATACAACGCATTTTGGGGCTCAGTTTGGACAAAGTTTGTTCGGGAAATACACCTTCGTCAGCTTCCAGTACGCAGTACCTCCTTCAGCTTCCAGTTCACGGTCCAGGTTTGAGACCTTGTTTTAAAGCTTTAACTGGGTAATTAGTTTTTTGCTTGAAGTTATGGCTGAAAATAAGTCTGGGATTTCAGATATAGTTCCTGTGACAACTAAAATCACAGACTATAAACTGAATGGTCTTAATTACATGGAGTGGAGTAAAACTATTAAACTTTATCTAACTAGTATAGATAAAGATGCTCACAGAACAGATGATGAACCAAAAGATGCAGCTGCTAAGAAAATTTGGTTTAGGGAAGATGCTCAGTTATTTCTGTTAATTAGAAAATCAATAGAAAATGATGTGATTAATTTAATTAGTCATTGTGACACAGTTAAAGAGTTGATGGAATATCTTGAGTTTTTGTACTCTGGCAAAGGGAACATTACTCGTATGTTTGATGTCTGTAAAGCCTTTTATCGGGCTGAGAAACAAGACAAGTCTGTCACAAATTACTTCATGGAATTTAAGAAAACATACGAGGAATTGAACCAATTAATGCCATTTAATGAGGATGTAAAGGTACAACAAAAGCAACGGGAGCAAATGGCTATCATGAGTTTCCTTGCCGGTCTTCCACCTGAATTTGATACTGCCAAGTCTCAAGTTCTTTCAAGTCCAGAAATAACAACACTGAAGGAAACTTTTTCACGAGTATTGCGCACAGAAACTTCTCAAACTATTTCTGTGAATAGTGCTCTTGTCAGCAGAAATCAGAATTCAGCAAGACCACCGCAGAAAGGGAACAATCAAACCACTCAAAGGCATAACCCAAGTGGCATCACTTGCCATTTTTGTCATAAACCAGGACACTTGCAACGTGATTGCAGGAAATTACAGTTCCAGCTCAGGGCGAGGCAGTATGCTAGTGTGGCTTCTACAAGTGATGTGTCAGCTCAAAACATTCTGATTTCGGCAGAGGAGTTTGCAAAATTCTCAAAGTACCAAGAAAGTCTAAAGTCTTCATCTACTCCTTCAACCACCGTTGCAGATACAGGAAGCCCACAAACCTGTCTCATTTCTTCATCTTCTAAGTGGGTGATAGATTCTGGAGCCACGGACCACATGACAGGTAACTCTAGGTTGTTCTCAACAATTACAAACCATACTTCTAGTCTCCCTGTTACCTTGGCAGATGGATCTACTTCACCAGTACTTGGATCTGGCTCTATCACTCTAACCCCCTCACTTCCTTTGACATCTGTTCTTAGTTTACCAAATCTGTCTTTTAATTTGATTTCTGTAAGCAAGCTTACTCGCACTTTAAA
The DNA here is from genome assembly GCF_003576645.1 of Ipomoea triloba. Lineage (NCBI taxonomy): Eukaryota > Viridiplantae > Streptophyta > Magnoliopsida > Solanales > Convolvulaceae > Ipomoea > Ipomoea triloba. Next base: position 21,018,215 of record NC_044928.1, read on the forward strand.
TTGCTCCGTCACATTTTTTCCTGATTATTGTCTTTTCCAGGATCTCATGACGAAGAAAATTATTGGTAAAGGACATGAATCCGGGGGCCTCTATATCCTTGACATAGAGAAACCAAGACCAGTTGCGTGTCCAGGAGTAGTAACTCCACTTGAAGCTCATTGTCGATTGGGTCACCCATCTCTTTCATTATTAAAAGTGCTTTGTCCACAGTTTCGTAGTGTGTCTTCATTAAATTGTGAGTCTTGTCAATTTGCTAAACATCACCGTGTGAGTTTAAGTCCGAGAGTCAATAAAAGAGCAAGTACACCTTTTGAACTTGTTCATTCTGATGTTTGGGGTCCATGTCCAGTTATGTCCAAAACTGGATATAGGTATTTTGTTACATTTGTTGATGATTTTTCTCGTATGACTTGGTTATATTTCATGAAGAGTCGTTCTGAACTGCTTGATCATTTCCGTGCCTTTTGTGTTGAAATTGAAACTCAGTTTAATGTACCTGTGAAAATTTTGCGGAGTGATAATGCTAAAGAGTATTTTTCATATCCTTTTGTGTCTTATATGCTTCAGAAGGGCATGCTTCATCAATCTTCTTGTGTGGACACACCATCCCAAAATGGTGTAGCTGAGCGCAAAAATAGGCATTTACTCGAAACTGCAAGAGCTTTATTGTTTCAAATGAAAGTTCCTAAACATTTTTGGGCTGATGCTATCGCTACAGCATGTTTTTTAATAAATCGCATGCCATCCACTGTTCTACAAGGACAAACTCCATACCATAGCCTTTTTCCATCAAAACCTTTGTTTCCCATTGAGCCACGCATATTTGGTTGCACATGTTTTGTTAGGGATGTTCGTCCTCAGGTTACAAAGTTGGACCCAAAATCTTTGAAGTGTATCTTTCTTGGGTACTCACGTGTCCAAAAAGGGTATAGATGTTATTGTCCTCAACTTGGCAGGTATTTTGTGTCAGTAGATGTCACCTTCCTGGAAGAAGTACCTTTTTCTCCTGATCAAAATTGTCCTCCTCAAGATAAGGAAGATGATATACTAATCTACAAACTCATCCATCATACAGACCCACCACCTCCTATTTTACAAGTTTACTCCCGAAGACCACGAGTTCCTGAGATTGTTCCTATCATACATACTACATCTGAAGCAACACCTGATCTTGTACCAGACTCATGTCCTGCACCGATCTCTTCGTCATCAGATCAAGTTACAAATGTAGAGCTTCCCATCGCTGTTCGCAAAGGTAAACGTCAGTGTACCTATCCCATTTCTTCTTTTGTCTCTTATAAACATTTGTCACCCTCTTCCTACTGTTTTACCACATCCATTGATTCTATTTCTCTCCCTAAAACAATAAAAGAGGCAATGTCTCATCCTGGTTGGAACAGTGCTATGATAGAGGAAATGAATGCTTTAGACCAGAATGGTACTTGGGATTTGGTAGACTTACCTACAGGGAAGAAATCTATTGGATGTAAGTGGGTATTTGCAGTCAAAGTGAATCCAGACGGGTCTATTGCCAAGCTAAAAGCTCGTCTTGTTGCAAAAGGATATGCGCAGATCTATGGAGTAGACTATTGTGACACATTTTCTCCTGTTGCTAAATTAACATCTGTTCGTCTGCTCATCTCTATGGCAGCTATCTATGACTGGCCACTACATCAATTGGATATCAAGAATGCATTCTTGCATGGGGACCTTCATGAAGAAGTATATATGGAGCAACCACCTGGATTTGTTGCTCAGGGGGAGTATGGAAAGGTATGTCGACTCCGGAAATCTCTATATGGTTTGAAACAAAGTCCTCGTGCATGGTTTGGAAAATTTAGTCAAGCAATTGAGTTGTTTGGAATGATAAAAGGAAAATCTGATCACTCATTGTTTTTCAGATGGTCTAAAGCAGGTGTTATTTTATTGGTAGTTTATGTGGATGATATTGTTATCACAGGAAGTGACAATGAAGGTATTACAGCTCTTAAGTCTTTTCTTCATTCTCAATTCATGACAAAAGACTTAGGAATGCTAAAATATTTCTTGGGCATTGAGGTGGCAAGAAGCAAGAAGGGGATATTCCTATCTCAACGAAAGTATGTGCTTGATCTATTGTCTGAGACAGGAAAACTGGGAGTTAAACCATGCAACACTCCTATGAACCCTAATGTACAACTGACAAAGGAAGGGGAACCATTTGAGGATCCAGAAAGGTACAGAAGACTAGTTGGAAAACTAAACTATCTGGTGGTAACTCGTCCAGATATTGCATATCCTGTCAGTGTGGTAAGCCAATATTTATCATCCCCTACAAATAATCATTGGGCTGCAGTAGAACAGATTTTATGTTACTTAAAAGGATCACCTGGACAGGGAATCTTGTTTAAGAACAATGGACATACCAGGATTGAATGCTTTACAGATGCTGATTGGGCAGGATCTAAAGAAGATCGAAGATCAATGACTGGATATTGTGTTTTCTTTGGAGGAAATCTGATTTCATGGAAGAGTAAGAAACAAAATGTTGTTTCTCGCTCTAGTGCAGAATCTGAGTATAGAGCAATGGCACAATCAACATGCGAGATAATATGGATAAGCCAACTCTTGAATGAAATTGGCTACAAAACCTCTACTCCTGCAAAATTGTGGTGCGATAATCAAGCTGCTCTTCACATTGCATCAAACCCAGTTTTTCATGAACGAACAAAACACATTGAGGTTGACTGCCACTTTATTCGAGAAAAAATTCAACAAGGCTTGATCAGCACAGGATTTGTGAAGACTGCTGAACAATTGGGAGATCTTTTTACTAAAGCCTTGAACGGAACTCGAGTAACTTATTTATGTAACAAGTTGGGCATGATCAACATTTATGTTCCAACTTGAGGGGGAGTGTTGTAGTCTATAGAATATTAATTATTATGTTAGTGGTTAAGTTAGGCAGTAGACCAGCAGTAATGTTAGACAGCAGCAGCAGTAATGTTAGGCAGCAGCAGCAGTAATGTTAGGCAGCAGAATTTGAGGAAACATGTCGTTCCTCAAGTGTATAAATATAGATGTATCAGCTAGCTACAAAATAAGAAAAAAGAAACACTTTTCTTCACTGATTTACAAACTCAAAGTATATGAATCCAAGATAATATAGAAAATTCATTATAATTATTACTAAAATAAATATTTGTAACCTTGTAAAATCGATAATCTAAATATTTGGTCTAAAAATGATAGTCTAAATAAATACTACTTTTAATTTGAATTTTGTGTTCTTAATTTTCTTTTGAGTAACATTGTCATTGTCTTCATCTTTACTATTTGTTCTTTTCCTTTTTGTTGGTAGTGTATTATTTGCAATTCGGTTATTGTTGGTAGCATAGATGACAACGTCATGCAATGAGATTATGATATAGGAGTTATGGACTTTCATTTAGGTGTTTTGCTTGGGGTTCATTTGGTTCAACCATTATTGTTGAATGAGTTATTGTGGATAAAGAAATCCCTATTTTAAGAAAAAAGATTAAATTTGTGGATAAAGAAATCCCTATTTTAAGAAAAAAGATTAAATAAATTAATAAAAAAATCCCTATTTTAAGAAAAAAGATTAAATAAATTAATAAAAATTTCCCTATTTTAAGAAAAAAGATTAAATAAATTAATAAAAATTTAAAAATTTAAAATATTATGTATTCCAAAGATATTAAAAGGTAGTTTCTCGCTTCAATTTGCTGGGTAATGGGTTATTTGAGTACTTTCATTGTCAACAAATCTCCCAAGTAGTTAATATGATTGGTTTCAAACTATTCTTTTTTATTTTTTTTCATGGTATTAAAGAAAATACATATGTATCATTTTTTGGTGTAACTATTAATTTATTTAATTCAATAAGAGTAAATATAGAGTGATTCCGCTTCAATTTGTTGGGTTATTATTTGAGTACTCTCTTTGTCAACCAATCCCCAAGTAGTTAATATAATTAGCTTCAAATTATTTAAATTTTTTTTCATAGTATTAATAAAATACTTGGTAAATAAATATATAACATTATTTTGTACTATAACTTTGATATTTAATTACAAGATATTGTAAAAATAAGATAATGGACAATGTAATGAATAACAATTGATAAATTCGAATGTAAATAATCTTTGCATGAGAGAAAATAAAGACAATATAACTAATGAAATTATTTTCTCTTATTTAATTTAATTTTTTGATAATGAATAATTTTTTTCAAATAAAGGTAATGTAGACACATAATTCTAAATTAAAGAAATACATATGTATTATTTTTTGTTGTAGTTACTAATTTATTTAATTTAATAAGAAAAAAATAGAGTGAGCAACTTAATTATTTCAAATTTAATTGGGTTGAGGTTCGAACCAAGATTAAAAAAGACGCTAGGCGCTATGTTTATTTTTTTTTTTAATTTTATTTTAGTAAACCAAAGCTGGCACTCTGGCAGACTACAATAATAAAGCATAAAGCTGTATATTCATCTCCCAATAAAGCAATAAAGCAGATTTGACTTTGTCACGTGATTCCATTCCCAATAAAGCTAAATCATCTCTCCCATCTTCAAAAATCTGTGAAGTGTGAACCAGAGGCTTCCATAACAACATGAACCTAAGGGTTAAAGCTATATTAAATAAAGTCTAAACATCTATGAACCCAAGGTCGCAACTCCCAAATACCCAACACATCTGAACCAAAGACTACGGAGGCGGAAGCTAATGGTGGAGGCGTAGGCGATTCTGGCGGAGGCAGTGGCGATTCCGGCGGAGGCAGAGGCTATTCCGGCGGAGGCAGAGGCGATTCCGGCGGAGGCAAAGGCGACCGGTAGACGCATTTCTTGGTGAGTTCGTGAGTGCTTCAAGCGGCGGATGCGACTGCTTCGACTGCTAACTACTTTGGAGTTCTGAATCTTATCCATCCATATCTATATTATCATCTTTATATATAAATCATTCCCAAAAAAAANAAAAAAAAAAAAAAAAAAAAAAAAAGTGCGGGAGGCTGAGATGGGGCGGCCGGTTAGGCGGTCTAGGCGCCGCCTAGGCCGCCTAGCCGGCCGCCTAGGCGGCTGGCCGCGGAGGAGGCCGATTCCGGCCTTCCTCGACGCGGCCAGGTATCGCCTAGCGTAGGTGTGATTTTTACAACCATGGTTCGAACCTAAGACATTTATTATAGAAATTAATAGCTAAGTTAAAAGTTAATTAACGGAGAAGAGAATATTTAATGGAAAATTTAACGGATAATCAAAAAAGTAAGGTTAAATTAGGTAACCTCTATTAATAATATTAATCTGAATTATCTTAACCATTTATTTGATTAAATAATTCATCTGAACCATCCATTTGATTAAATAATTTGACCGTCATTTTTTCTACCCATTTTAGGCCTAACTCTCTTTGGCTCTTATTAGTATAGTAGATTAGTGTTGATCACTTGAACTAATGCATAATAACATGCATAATAACATGGGTGGAGTATATCATCTCTGAGCGAGTATGTCTTGAACTCATAAGACAAATAGTTTTTTTTTTTGTTTTTTTTTTGAGAATAATAAGACAAATAGTTTTAAATTCAATGGCACATTGTATTTGCGTTTAGTATAAGATTTGCGATAATCTAAAAACATAATAAGTCTCAATAAAGGTTATATCCTTGATTTATGTCCATCTTTTTGTATGCTAATAAATGTATACATTTTGTTTTAAATGTTGTACACTTCAATGTTATTAGACAGAAATGTTCCTACTACATTTTTGTTATACAAAACTACTCTTACACCGTTATAACACCGTTAATTTTAATTTCATCATTATTACCATACACCTATATCTATCATATCTTTTTTTCCTATTCTTTAATTATTATTTTATTAAAATCATTATATAATTAATTTAATAATTGATTATATTTTAATTAAATTTCTATTAATGGTAAATCATATATATGTGTATAAAATACATATATTATTTGTGTATATATAATTCGAATTATAAATTTTAGTTATTTATATTTATTAATGTTTTAATATTAAGCATGAGTTTTCGCGCATTGTGCATACAAAATACTAGTTAACTCATATGAGCCATCTTAACCTCCGGATGTTCATAAGTGCTTTAGAAAGTTCATTCTAGCTAGCGATATTGTTCATAAAAGGTGGTCATACATTTACCTTCATGTAGGTGACTTCTCTTTCAAGTTCAACCTCTTAGTTAATCCCCTACTTTGAGACAATTTATTTTCTAAAACTTATATGAGAGTCTTTTCATGATTTCGTTTGAATACGAGAGTAGTATCAATTCTTCACCACATGGGCATTAACTCCATCTCTCTAGATGCATCAAGGACTAGCCTTCTATTTAGTCCCTTTGTTAGGAGATATACTATATTCTTTTCAGATCTTACATACATACTCTATTCATTATCAATTGCCTTATAGACTCATGTCTGACTATAATGTGCATTCTTTTTCCATTATTGATAATATTCTTTTTGGATTACAAAGAAACACACAACAAATACTTGAGGTTGTACATTGGATAAACCCCGCTCCTCTATAATAGCCTGCAAAGAACATAAAAGAGGTAAACTGCACTATGTAGATCGGACCTTGTGCGATGAGTTTGACCAAAAAAGTGTTTGCAAGAATTTGAACTCGTGACTGATCATGATCCATCCCCTCACCCACCCCTTCTAAAGCTATAGATAATATTCTTTACAACATAGAGACAGCCTGTGAATCGTGCTTCACTGATATTGTCATATTGGTGGAGCTAGACATCCCCAAAATGGTATATTTACCAAGAGGCTTCTCACCCATTTTGCCTCTTGTCCTACTAGATCAAAATCTATGAATTTAGACTCTATAATGGATCGAGCTATAAAAGATTGTTTAATAGACTTCTGTGAAATACTTGTTCCACACATAGTGACTATCCAATTGTGGAACTCACTTCATTTGTATTTGTTACTCAATTTGAAGCCCAATAACCTTCTAGCATAGAAGGAAACCCTACATAATGCAAACCCTAGCCTATAGTACCTCTAAGGTATTACATCAAGTGCTTAAGAGTATTCCAATACTCTGTGATGGGATTATGAGTATATCAACTAAGTTTGTTTACAGCTTATGCTATATTTGCCCTTGTATTATTCTTCAAGAACATGAGATTGTTAATAATTTTTTGTGTACTCCTCTTTAGGCACTCATTAATTTCAAGATTCATTTTTTAGTGGTTGGCTTGAATGATATAGCATTCTAGTTGGTGTTACGTCATAACTGTACTGTTGAATTTTTTTCAAGTGTTTTTTCTATGTAGTGATTCTATGATAAAATGTACGGAGTATCATTTGTTGTGATTAACCTATTTTATTCCTAATATGATATTGACTTCACCTAAGTTTTTATGTCAAATTTTATAGACAAGAGTATTTGTCTTATTTATAGTGTATTAGTGTTGATGCCTGCACCAAAGATCAACATGTCATGAACATATAGACATATTAGGACAAAAGTTGAAGTAATGGCTTTAAAATATACACAAGCATTTGATTGATTGAAAGTATAGTCAATTCTCAAAATAGTTATGTGAAATTTCTCATATCATTGTTTTGGTGCCTATTTTAAGTCATATAGGGGCCTTTTGAGTCTACACACCTTGATTTTTTATTTTTTTTTTTAAATTTTTTTTGGGTTCGAAGACAATTCACCTTGGAGGTTGTTCGTTGTTTATCTCTTCTTCCAAATCACTAATTAGGAATGTTTTTTTGAGAATAATTAGGAATGTTTTTTAAGCAGCGCAACAATTAATTTGGTACATCAGATAACTTCAGCACAACAAGAATTAATGTTGTGTTTGGTTCATGGGCCACACTATGAATGGAATCAAAATCACAGTTAGTGTTTGGTTGAAATTTTTTTAAAGCATAACTATGAGATTTGATTACCCGTTCAATTAAAAATCTCATTCCTTAAATAAAAACGTATATCATTAATTTCATCTTATTAGTAATCTAATTTTTAAGTTTGGATTAGTACTTAAGAGCAAATTACCAAAATGGTCCCTCGACTATGTCAATTTCTCCAATTTGGTCCTACTCATTTTGACTTGGCTAATTCCATCCTTCGACTATCAAAATTTTAACCGTTTTAGTCCTCCGGTCACCAAAGAGAGAAGATGGCGAAGGGAGATAGATTTGATGGAGAATGGAAGAAATTTGAGAGAATGAAAGAAGTAGAGAGCAAGAACAAAGAAAGGGTTGCCGTGAATCGACTCAATTTTTTGCTGCAAAGAAATTTGAGGGTATGAAAAACCCTAACTATCTGTGTCCCAAGCTATTAATATAGGATGCAGATTATATTTAGCGGAGACATGGAATTGCATCCATCCGCCGTGTCGTCACCGTCGAGAAGCATGGAAAGCGCCATCTTTGTTTATTATTTGAGAAGGCCAAAAGAGACAAACTTGTAGTCTCGTAAATCATATTGATCCAAAGCAACAAAAACTCACTAATTAAATAAACCATAAAAATCGGAAAACAACCAAAATCCAAGCATTATCGGAGGAAAGCCAGTCGGTGCTAAGTGAAGTTCCAATAATATCCCTCAAAATAAGCCGTCTAAGTGACCGGAGGACTAAANTAGACGGCTTATTTTGAGGGATATTATTGGAACTTCACTTAGCACCGACTGGCTTTCCTCCGATAATGCTTGGATTTTGGTTGTTTTCCGATTTTTATGGTTTATTTAATTAGTGAGTTTTTGTTGCTTTGGATCAATATGATTTACGAGACTACAAGTTTGTCTCTTTTGGCCTTCTCAAATAATAAACAAAGATGGCGCTTTCCATGCTTCTCGACGGTGACGACACGGCGGATGGATGCAATTCCATGTCTCCGCTAAATATAATCTGCATCCTATATTAATAGCTTGGGACACAGATAGTTAGGGTTTTTCATACCCTCAAATTTCTTTGCAGCAAAAAATTGAGTCGATTCACGGCAACCCTTTCTTTGTTCTTGCTCTCTACTTCTTTCATTCTCTCAAATTTCTTCCATTCTCCATCAAATCTATCTCCCTTCGCCATCTTCTCTCTTTGGTGACCGGAGGACTAAAACGGTTAAAATTTTGATAGTCGAAGGATGGAATTAGCCAAGTCAAAATAAGTAGGACCAAATTGGTGAAATCGATATAGTCGAGGGACCATTTTGGTAATTTACTCATTTTGGAAAAGTAAAAAGTGAAATATGGTAATTTTAGAAATATCTTATCATTGTACAAGGAATAAATTAAAATATACAAGTTATCAATTCACATTCTTATACCATTATAACTTTTAGGAAAAAGTGTCAAATAGGCCACTGAACTTATCGCTTTTGTGCAATTGGGCCATTGAACTTAAAAAGTGTGCAATTCAACCATCAAATAAGCAAAATTTGTGCAATTGAACCATTTTTACAAAAATTTTCTGGTAAAATCCAATTATATTACTAACATATATGTATTAAGAGTGGCATTTTCTTCTACCATACTAGTTGGGAGTCAATATTGAAATGTTTTTAACTCAAATTGAATTAAAAATTTTTGAAAAAATGGTCCAATTGCACAAATTTTCCTTGTTTGATGGTTGAATTACACACTTTTTAAGTTCAATGGCTTAATTGCACAAAAGCGACAAGTTCAGTGGCCTATTTGACACTTTTTCCTAACTTTTATTCATATTATAGCCTTACCAACATTGGCTCTTATTATATTTATTATTACTAGTTTTTAAATGCGCATTGCGCAACTGATTTAATGTCCAATGTTTGTACTTAAATAAGTAATTCAAACTATATCAATGCAAGGTTAATTATTGATAGGGAATATACCCTGGGTATACAGTCCTGTGTACTTTATACGTATGTTCAGTGTATTATACGGGTACTAGCCTATAAAAGGGACCCTAGCCCTTTAGGTAGGGGACTTTTGACTTTTTCCTCTCAGGGGCTCTCTCTCTAGAAACACAGAAACAAAGCTCTCTCCTCTCAGATTCAAGAATAGCAATGAAGGAGAAGGGTTTTTGAGGGCTATCTTTCGTTTATCTACTTTCTCTTGTTCATGTGATTTTCATACTCATCCTCATATACATACAAAATACAAAGGATTTAATCCATATCAATTATATTGGAGAAATTCATTATAGTTGGCATTAAAATTAATGTTTGCACTTTTCTAAAAACAATCTAAATATGTATTGTAGTCAATATGGTATTAGGTAGTAGATACTACTTTTGGTTGAAATTACTTTAAGTTTTTTTTTTTTAATAATTCGCTTTCGGATAGATTTGTCATTGTCTTCTTCTTCCTTGCTTGTTCGCTTCTTTTTTTGTTGGTAGTGTTTCATGTGCAATTGAGTTACTAGTACTAGTTTGCAAAAAGAACGTATTTGAATCTAAAATAAGTCAATTGATAAATCTCAGCGTTGCATTATGCTTATTTCCTAAGGAGTCATCCATCATGTGACTGTTGTAAATCGGGGGTCACCCATCCTGTGATTGTTGTAAGTCAAGTAAGCTTAACCTTAGGGGGCGTTTGGTTCGGGTTATCTAGGATAACAAAGGTTATATTTGGCTGGTTATACAAGATTCCTATGTTTGGTTGAAGTAATCCAACTTTCCCATTGAATGTTATTTACCATCCACATAAGCTTTTTCTTTAATTTTGAGGGAATGTGATACCCTTCCTTTCCTTAGGTAATATAACATTTCCTTGCCGTTTTACAAAATCTACCCTTCCCTTCCTTTAGGTAATATAATTTTGGTTTAGTATTGGAGCAATATATGTATAGAAAACATGAAACTATATGAGTCCTTTGTTCTGAAACTTACATTTATTGGCAAAATGCTATTTACATGCTATTGTGAACCTTATTTTATTTATTTTATTTTTATGAAATAGGATTATACAAGAGAAAACATAAATTTGGAAAACAAATAACATTATATTGTAGCAGTTTGACATATTTGTATGTGTGCAAGGTGATTTGTCATTTGAGGGTATTAAGGTAAAATAACCATTATAACATAAAAAACAACTCATCAACCAAATATGTTTATATTACATGCCTCAGTTTTTACCAACCACAGAAATCTTACATTCCCAGTAATCTAACATTCCCTAAGGCAATCTAACATTCCGTGAACCAAACGCCCCCTAGAGTTTTTTTACTATCTGGTTGTAACACGCTTAACCACCGATTTTTTTTTATTTGTTTTTTTTCTTACTCAAGCAGTACTTTAATTTATGTTCAAAATTAATTTGTTTCTATTTTTTTTATTCTTTTCTTGTTTTTAGTACTAACAAACTTTTTTTCTTTTTCTTATTAAAAAAAGAAGAAGACTAGTTGTTCTTGATTTTTTCTCTCTCTCCAGAACCCTTTTATTTCATACTTTAATTTATGCTTCTCTTTTGTTCTAGCAGATTCTCTTCCTTCTTAAAAAAAATAAAATCAATTTCTTGTTCGACTTTTTTGCTGCTTTCAGGACTTCCATTCTCCCCAAGCTTTATTATTTAATTCAGACTTAAACTCTTGTACTTGTACATACTTCTTCTCTTAATAGAACATTGAACAAACTCCTATCATCATCCATCAATCACCATAGGAACCATAAACAGAGAAGAAAAAGAAATAGAAAAAGAAGGAGAAATAAGGGAAGAAAAAGACGAGAGCTCAAGGAAAGAAACCACCAACGCTGAAAAAGCCGTCGTTGGCAGCACCGTTGCCAAGGACAAAATCACAACTAGTTCAACTTCTCAAACCTCTGATCCGTCTGAGTACAGTTTAAGCCCCATCTATGCTTGATATTGAAAACTATGTGAGCGATGTCAATGAGGAAGACGAAATCTCGTATAGTTTGAACAAATGCACTACCAAACGAAGTCTCAACTTCAACATTGCTGCTGACAATGAAGGCATCGTGCTGTCACCTTTTAGCAGGGATAATCCACCAGATGTGTGTACTACCAAAACCGAAAGACGACGACTGAATGTCCCTATCTATCCTCACTGAATGACTCGGTCTGCCATAAAGCGTCAAGAAGCCTTGTTAAAATTCATCACGGCCGAGCCGGTGATCCAGAAACCGAGAAGAAGGTATGTGCCCCATCTCAAAGGACGCTAAGACCAACAACTTCTCCGTTCCAGATAAGTCCAGAATTTTTTCCATTGATGATTTGGAACCTGCGTTCAATATCATGATAAAAAGAATTTTTTTCGCTGATGATTTGGAACCTGTGTTCGATATCATGATAAAAAAAATTTATTTGTCAACGGAAACTTCTCCTTGGTGAGTTTAACGTAAAAACTGGAGTCACAGGGTTACTTGAAAATGTTGGACTGCTGCAAATTGTTGTCAGAGTTTACAGGTTTGTTAAAAAAGTGGTTTTTTAATTTTACATAAATCTAGTACCAGAACTGGTTAAACAAGGGAAAATGTTTCTACGAGAGAGGTTTTATGACTTTAATCCAACTGTGATTAATTCCTTCTTCGGTTCACCGAATATAAATGATGAATACAGAGAGGATTTAGATATCGTGGCATATGTATTGACTCGTAGGGTCAAGCATTTGTGGACAACAAAAGACACTATGTAATCAGCCATCCTCACTTCCACAAATGCGTTGTTGCATAAAATTGACCTACATAACTAGATGCCAACAAAGCACAAATGCTACGTCAAGGCGTCATTAGCCGCGTTTTTGCACAAAATTGCAAATGGCATAAAGGTTAACTTGGGGCAGCTGTTGTTTTATCAAGTGCTTTTGCAAGCGAAGGAGAAATGAAGTTATGCAGGGATTCCAAAGATAAAAAGGTGATTTTTTTGAGACGGAGGAAGAGCCCATTAAGGTGGATTCATGCTTACTAGTACTGTCAAAGTGGGTCGAAGCCCGCGGGTGGGTCCACACCCGCCTCGCGGTAGGGCGGCTTAGGACTACAAAAAGATGGCCCGTGAAGGAGCGGGCCTAACGGGCTTAACCCGCTAAGGCCCGCAACCCGCCATTTCTTCTTTTTTATTTATTTTTTTTATAAAAAATATATATACACTTTGTACACATGAATATAAATATATATTCATGTATACACGTATGTACTATACACATGAATATATATTCATGTGTACAGTATGTGAACACATGAATATATATTTATGTGTACACACTATACTTTAAAAAAAAAAAAAAGTAAAACCAAAAAGCCCGCGGGCCGACCCGCGAGGCCCGCCAACCCGCGTGGAGCGAGCTAGGGTTGTATGAATCCTAGCCCGTGAGCCAGCCCACAAAAGCCCGCCAAAAATTAAGCCCACGATGGGACGGGCTGGCCCGCTTTGACAATACTACTTACTAGTAAGAGATCATTTTGATGACATTGGGCAAATTATTGTGTGGACCATGGTCCACACAGCTATGTGGACCATAATCAAATGTACATTTTTAATGTACTAAATGTACATTATTTTTATACTATAAAAATAATGTACATTCAGTACACAAATAATGTACATCCCCTGAATATAATGTACATTATTTTCATACTGAATGTACATTATTTTTATATTGAATGTGCATTATTTAATAGTATGGTCCACACAATAATGATTGATGACATTGGAGTTACGGACTTCGCCACATCTTTTCTCAAGAGTCACCGAACTATTAGCTTCCTTCAAGAAGAATTACAATGGATTGCTGATCAACAAAGAATGTTAAAGTAGACCTGGCAATTATGGAAACGATCAGATAACATGACACAAAACCGGACACGAAAATAACGAGTTAGTGTTTAGCCTTAACGTGTCCCGGGTTGTTAACGGGTTGACCTGTTATGTTTTGTGTCTTAACGGGTCAACCTATTAAACATATTTAAAAACCCGTTTAACCCGTTAATATTATCGTGTTAACTCGCTTACATGAACCCGTTTACATAAACATGGTATAACCCGCTAAGAATCATTGTCATTTAGGTAAGAACCATTGTCATGAATGACATTACAAAAGATATCATGAACATGACTAAGGATAAATTTACTATATTAGGCCAATATCCTACACCAATTATTAATGTTTAATAATCTGATATTTGAATTTTTATTGTATTCAATTTTATTCTAAAAACTAATATGGACTTCTTTAATTATGATTTTTGGATGTTATTTTATCATTTTATGAATGTTATAAATTGAATATATTTTTAGTTTGTTTGATGGATTGAACTGTAGGTTTTTTTTTATTTTTTTATTTTTATAGAACTTAACTTTAAATTTTAGTTTTTTTTTTTAAAAAATATTAATAGGTTTAGCGGGTTTAAATGGGTTTCGCGTCATATCGTGTCGACACGACCTAAAACCTAATAACAAAATATGTCTATCGTGTCAACCTGTTTAACTCGTTAACACATCGTGATTGTGTTCGTGTTAAAAATTTGAACCCGTTAACCTTAACGTGTCGTGTTCGTGTTTAGCTTGATCGTGTTCATGTCATTTTCGTGTCGACCCGTTAACGAACCTGCATACACGAATTGTTAGGTCTAGCTAAAAGCTAGAGAAAAGATGACAAATGCACTCTTGTCCTCACTACTACGGGACGCTGCTGCACCTGCCAAGCCCTCACAACATAATGCTGCCTCATTTGCTTCCACCTTGGGATATTCACCACTTGCACTAGGTGACACAACTCAATCTCGAGATGCTTAGTTCCTACTCTCCTAATGGTAGCCCTTTATCCATTTTTTGGAAGTTCATGTCTAGTTGGTTTGTCAATAATTTCTTCTAGTTTCAATAAACTTTTCCAATGTGACTAGAAGTAGAGGTTGATTTTGCTAGGATTCCTTACATTTTCTCAGTATGCTATTTCTATGCCTGAAATGCCAAACTTTCATCAAATTCATGCTCACTCTCTTAGATTGAATATTATTGTTTTTGAAATACCCAAAGTGGTGTTCATCGTGTAAAAATGTGACAACTCTATTTACAGTTGTGGCTCAAATACTAAACATAGGCAAAACAACCTTTATTGTCACGACTAGATGTATACTAATGAGAATTCCTGTCACATTGCTCTCACTTGGCACATTGCTTCTCTCTTTCTCGTTGTGAACGAGAATTAGTTGGGTGAACCTAAACCGTTAAACAGACAGAGAAAAACCCGTATCATACAAAACAAAAAAAAAAAAGGAAAAGTTTCTTCTGGCACATTGCGCTTCTTGTATGACAAACCAATTTTATTCATGTTGTGCATGCTACATGCAAATCCCACACATGCAGATTCACTATTTTTTGTGAACCTATCATAGCAATGATCTACATTGATAGTACACCTATCACAATCTAACAAACATTTTTTTATCCTCATTGGTTGCCAATTCATTATGGGCTTTTTTGGGTAGCTTGTTGATGTCACTCTCTCTAGTTACATTCGATTATTTTATTGTTCTGTTGTTCGCGATAGAGATTTTGACTTGCTGATTGATTGTGCTATTTTCAAGAATGGTTTCTTTGGCACCTGTTCGTCAAGAGGGGGAATACATACGACACAGAGGGAATAACATTAATTTTTTATCAACATTTGCTAAAGGGAGAGTTTGTGAATTTCGTAATTACTGTGTTGGCTCAATGTTGAAAAATTAATGCTTTGACACGAGAGTTGTGCGAATTTAACACATGAGTTGTGTGAATTCTGTGATGGATTATTACAATGGACCTGTGAAATGCATTATGAGTACTTGGATGGTAGAATCAAAAAATTAAATGGGAAATGGACATCTGAAATGCATTATTCAATGTCTGAATATGCATCATCAATTTTTGCTCAAACAAGTGGTGTTGAAATCAAAGTCAAAATATGGATCCTCAATTTTAGCTCAAAACAATTGGTAAAGGAATCACCTCATTTGTCAAAGGCACAAGAAATGTTGATCGTAGGAAGTCAGTGTCGACATTGAAGCATGATGATTGCAATTATAAGGGCTTATTGCACTATATAAATAAGTTCCTTGTAATAAGTTGAAAGATCGAAGTTTTCAGACAACACAATTGAGAAATATTCATTCCTATCTAGAAGAAAACTTCAAGAAATTGAACGGAGGCAAACTCGAAGTGATACGACTTCAACGATTGAAATTGGAAAATCAGGTTGGTTACATTTTGTGTAATTTGTAGAATTAGCTCAAATGTAATTCTTTATTTTTTAGAAAGTTACTTACAAGATTAGTGGCTCAAATAGGTGCCAGTCCTAGTTTGTGTAATTCATTAAATCTTGTAAAGTGTAAAAACTTGGATTTGCACTTGGTTGAAAAATATTTTGAGCGTGGTCCTGCAGAATTGAAGGCAGTCTTCAACTACGTTATCAAATACATGTGTTCATAATTACTTGTCTCTTATTCTGCAATATTTTCCTTTGTTTTTTTGGGATTGCTTCTTGTAATAATCTAAATCGTTAGTAAACGTACATCCTTGCATTATAAACTAAAAAATTAACAATTGGTATCAGAGCCGAGATCACAGGTTCAAATCGATGGCAAGGCAAAAGCTAACTCCAGTCCCAGATGGGATGAGGGCGTAGGTCGAGGCAAGTCCAGTCCTAGAAGAGGGATTAGTGGACGCAGAGGTTAA
Source organism: Ipomoea triloba (assembly GCF_003576645.1). NCBI lineage: Eukaryota > Viridiplantae > Streptophyta > Magnoliopsida > Solanales > Convolvulaceae > Ipomoea > Ipomoea triloba. The sequence continues at coordinate 21,034,874 of NC_044928.1, forward strand.
GGACCGAGTCAGGCATGCTACACAGCTAGGCTAGGTGTTCAAAGGTTATAGTAAGTGTTGGGAGGTGGATTGTTGGGCGTCGATCGAGTTGGCCGAATTCAACCCCTACTCGAAAATCAAAGATCGAACCAGTTGATTATAAGTAGGTTTATATATTTAATTAATAATTAATTTGAAGTAACAAACCGAAACTGAAATAGAACTCGTCCAGACTAGTTCGGTTTCGATAGACTGGATAGGATGGCATACCAATAAAAGAACAGTGTTTATTTAGTAAAATTAAAATTCTAAATAATTTTAAAAATTTCCTGATCACTCATCTCTCAATCAGTATGAATAAATTTAGATCATTTCCATTTTTGGTCCTACTGTTATTGAGGCATTGCCAATTTTAGTCCACTTCATTAATTTTTGCCATATTGCGGCCAGTCTTATTTAGTCATTGCCACTTTTAGTCCACCGTTAAAATATTCGTCAAATAACCATCCAAAACAGGGGTATTTTGATCTTTTCATGCTTTGATCATCTCATTTACCCTTTGTAATGGTTTTCCTTATAGATTTTCATCCAATGAAGAGGTCCGGCGAAAGCCATGGCTTTGTAATGTGGCTCACATGGCTTTCGCCAGACCTCTTCAATGGATGAAAATTTCTAAGGAAAACCACTGCAAAGGGTCAAGGAGATGACCAAAGCATGAAAAGACCAAAAATACCCCTATTTTGGACGGCAATTTGACAAAATTTTTAACGGTGGACTAAAAAAGTGTCAAGGACTAAATAAGACTGGTCACAATGTGGCAAAAATTAATGAAGTGGACTAAAATTGGCAATGCTCCAATAACAGTAGGACCAAAAATGGAAATGACTCATAAATTTACAAAATAAATGCGAACGTAGTCATATCCTCATGTGAACAATTATATCATCTGATTGCATGAAAGTAATAGGAATATACTCCCTCTGTCCCTTACTATTCAAGTATTCATTGGTCGAACAAACTCTTTCTTCTTTATTTGTTTCAATTCAGCAAACTTCGGTGGAAATATCTCATATATTAGCAATGTGAGTTATTTAAATTTAAGCAACATGTAAATAACATAATAGAATATAATAATCGTGGGGTTAGTGTTGATGAAATTTTAAAAAGATAGGCGAGAAAATTGATCGAAAATATTAAATGCGACATGAATCTTATAGCTTAGCAAATATGAGCAAATTAATAGCGAATGACCAAATATGAATAATGTATAATAGTTAGAAGACTAAAAGTGGAAAAAAATGCATTTCTAAATTCTTAGAAAGAAAGATATTGATCGATTAGAGGTGAAAAAGACTCTTTGCACGTAGAGTGTACAAGCAATGTGTGGGAACCTAGGGACTAACGCGACAACTCACAATTGTCAAAAGTCTTGTGATCAAGCGGCATAGTTATGGCCTTTCTACATGAGAGGTCACAGGTTCAATCTTCGGCGGGGGCAAATACTACATTGTGTAGTATTTAAAAAAATGTATTTATTGAATTGGGGTTTGACCGTCGTATTAAGGTTGGGTGAGATACTAGAGTTGTCACTTCACGTACATTTGGCAACATAAAACGATACTTTATATATATTATGCTATCACTCACTCACTCGGTGGAGTTGGAATTCCCAGATACACCAGACGAGAGTGTCAGCAAAGACCGTTGTTTTGGAGCTTCCTTTATATTCTCTTAGATCAATGGAGCCGGATCTGTGTAACCACTTCTCCCCAACCTCCAAGTATGCTTTTCTTCATTTCTCTATTTCCCTTGCTTTGCTCTTTGTATTTTCTTCTCTCGATTTCTTGTTTCTCTTCCATTATTATCAGTTTTTTTTCCCTAGTGATATCAATCAGGCAGGCATTATTGAGAAAAGGATTTACCTGTTTCACTGGCTTTTGTTGTTGTTAGGTGTTCGCTTGTGATTAATGAATGCCCTGCCCTTTACTCTTCATTTCTCCACTTCTTTCTTATTTGTATTTATTTGTGTGGTGAAGAAATTGGGAAACTAGATTCTTTAAAGATTTGCAACTCAAAAGATGCTTGTAGTTCACAGAGAGAGAGAGAGAGAGAGAGAGAGCCCTTGTAGGATTAATGGATTCAGCTGTGCAGGAATGAATATAGTATATAGTTACCCCTCCTGTCCCATTTGATTTGTTAGGATCATGCGCTTACCACTACGCCGTCAAAAGCTATATCTGATAGCCAAGGTGCAACTTTATATTTTCGAGTGGTAGGGGTTGGACATGGCCTTTCACGGGCCTCTGTTCAATCATTCCCTAGCCACCAATTGATGGACTTGGCCTTTTATCGGCCTCTGCCCAACATGATGTGTGTGGTTTGGTTAACGAGGTTTAACTGACGTTATTTTTAATTCAATTTTTTGTAATGTTAAATTTAGTATTAGTATATAAAGTTTATATATTTAGAAATTACATTAAAAGTTTTATTAAGCACAAAAAATCAAATTTAAAATTACTAAAGAAAATAAGTGAAGAAGAAAGAGTTGTTTGATCAATGAATAGTAAACAAATAGGTAAAATGAGTAAGAGGGAGTAATTACTAGGACTACTTCTTGCTAGTATTGGTATTTAATGAGCATATTTGTCCTTTGATGACTGATTTGCAGACAGTCTCTGTTAAATGTTCACCAGGTGATTGCAAATTTGCAACAAGTTTGAATTCAACATTTGCTTCCTTTATCTTGGAACATGGATGGTATGGATGATAGGAAGATGGGGTGTATGTCTGGATTTCTTCAGCTTTTTGATCGACATCACATTTTAGCCGGCAAAAGGCTGTATACTACTAAGCGTCTTCTTCCTTTTACGGTGATGAGCATTTTGTTGCTTCGAATATTGGTGTTATTTCTGGCAGTATATGTCTGGAAACTATTGAATATGCATTTACTCATTCCAGCTTATGAAACATTTCAGGAGGTTAATGATACATCCCAGGAAATAGGGAAGGAAAGGATAAAAGGGCATCCAGCGAAAGTAGTGGCTGCACCTAGTCCAGAGCGATTAAAAGAGTCTCCTCCATCAAAGCTCCAATCGGTTTGCCATGCTGCTTTTGTTGCAACTGAGACACCACCAAAATCTCCGCTTCCTCTTCCAATTTTTGAAGTGAAAGATGGGGGAAAGTCTTCTTGGAAGATCAGGAAAGAAGCTCCGAGGCTCTCACTTGACAGCCGAGCCACAGTTGATGCTAAGGGAAGCCTTCACCCGAAGGAGATCCAAATTAATGCTTCGAGTATGTCAGCAAACACTTGTGAAAATGCCAAAGATTTAGTTGTCACTGATGAGGATAAACAGCACCGATGCCCTAGTGTCATTGCAAAGCTGATGGGACTTGAGGCTTTGCCGGAATCAAGTTCACAGACTACACAGAAAGCTGAGCTGCGAAGATCTGCATCGGAGTCGAGAGTTTCAAGAGACTTGTTTCAATGTCACTTCATTGAGGGAAATCGGTTTGAGTTCAACGAACCAAACTACTTGCAGTTTAACATTCCGAACTGTGTAATGACTGAGAATGTAGAAATTGATTGTAGAAGGTCTATGCTGAATGCCAGGCACCGAGGCCAATTGGAGTCTGGATTAGGAATTGAGAAATCCGAAAGGCCAAGGAGTTCAAATCGAGGTTTAAGCTCAACATCATGGAAGTCTCCACAACATCGCAAATGCTTTTATGATACAGCTGACATTTTCCCAGAGCCTACACAGATAGTCCCACACCATGGAGAGATCAACAAGAGATTGAGGATCAGAGGGCTTGATGAACCTTCTAAAGATCTGGAGTCGTTGAAGCAAACTCTAGAGGCTTTGCAACTCAAAGGGCTCCTGCATAGCAAAAAGCCTTCAGAGCAAATCAACCGCCTTAATGTCATATATGATCCCTGTTTCACCTGTGACGAGTCTCAGATAGTAGTGATGAAATCTTCCAGGTCCATTTCACCAGTCAATAGAAAAAATAGGAATGATACACCTCCACCTAACATGTGTAGCCGAACTGGTTTTAACCAGAATATCAATCACTCAACTGAAAGTCTGCCATCAGTAAGCCCATATAGGGAACGGCCTACTGATCGGAATGCTCACAGTCCTTTAAGAACTACCGGTTCCACTTTGCCAAATCGAAGAGATGGAAGTGTGAGGCATTCAAATTCTGTGATACAACCTAAGTTAGTTGATCCCCAGCGAAGAGCAAGTGAGTCAATTGAGTATCAAAAGCCCTCTTCGTTTCAGTCACCTAAAGTTATCTCTAGAAGGAATTGTTTCGAGCAAAATTCCACAAAACAATCATGGAACAAAAAATCACTGGCACAGGTTCATCAGAAGGAGAAAATCACAAACTTCATAGCATATGATGAATCGTCTTCCATTTCTGAAAGCAGCCTTACTGCGCCATTTCAGACCCGAGGAGAGGTAAGCTTATTTAAAGTTGTTTATGTACTTTGAAGCTGCATTCTACAATATCATTTTTTTAATGATTTTTTTGTGTTAATCTTTCTTTTTGGATGGCATGGTAGAGATCAAACACAGAGTACAATGAAGGAAGGAACCTTTTGGAGAGGTGTGACAAGCTGATTCATAGTATTGTTGAGATGACAGCCACAGATATGCAACCAAGCCCAGTATCCGTTCTGGACTCCGCTTTCTACAAGGAAGACTCACCATCTCCTTCACCTATAAGGAAGCAAAGCATTGAATTCTTAGGTATGCGAGCTTCTTCCATCTCTATGTTACTCAGGTTTCATCTAATTTCGCAAGCAAATGTATCATATAACAGGCATAGATTGTTATTAATTTTTCTTTTTTGAAATATGATTGACTGCAACCATATGTGGTGATGGATAGATATATCAGTGTGGTACCATTAACCCAAAATGTGAGCCATTAAATGAGAATTGCCTCTGATATATGATATGAGAAATTTAAATTGAGGAGTACGTGTTTCTCCTTGGTTTGAAAAGAAATTTACATGCCAAAACATTTTTGTTTTTCCCATTTGATGGTCCTGATTCCGGGATTGATGCCCATTATGAATTATTTGTTATAGTGTTCTTCAGCATGAGATTACGAAACCATAAAAGAGCTGCAATTTGTAGTTTTGTAATCTAAAAGTTTTTGTTCATTTTATGAAATATAAAAAGAATATGTTAAAATTTTGTGTTTTATTTCCTAATAAAAATAAAAATACTTTTAAACCAACAGTTACTACTTACTAGACAGCATATTAGTAGAAGTATTATGTGCAAAACCTGAAGTTTTTGCATCCCTAAATGTTTATTTTCCACTTAAATCACTGGTAACTTTACTTTATAATGTTCACCAATTAGGCGATTTTGACAATGAGATACCAAGGGCTGAAATTCCACCGGTCCAATCAAAATCCAAGGACACAACAGTAGACTGTGATATAAGTTATATCACAGACATTCTTCGGGCATCTGATTGCCTTCCCAAAGAATCCGACATCTTCCTACTTTTGGAGAAACAACAATTTCTCAAAGGAAAAGACACATCAGAAGATTCTAGGTTGCAAAGGAAGCTGATCTTTGACACTATCACTGAAATTCGGGACAGGAGCAGGCAAGTGCCTCCATGGAAAGTATATTCATGGTCGAATTCTGTTACTGCACAGCCATCAGTGCAAAAGGTCTTGTCGGAATTCCAAAGAATCCGAGAACAGGAAGTTTCCAATGACTTGTTTGAGATCATTTGCAGAACTCTCAAAAAAGATCTGGCACAAGATGCTGTTAATGGTTGGGGAGATTATCCAATAGAGATGTCGGAGACAGTGTTGTACATGGAAAGGCTTATATACAAGGACTTAATGGGCGAAACAATCAGTGAACTTGCATCATTTGCCAGCAAAAGTAGCGCCATTACAGCATCGCGTAGGAAGTTAGTCTTTTGAACCGAGAGGCACTGACGCAAACTACAGGTAGAAACTAACTGCTTCCAATTTATGCACTTTTTTCATTCTTTGCCAAATTTGTTTTGAGTTTCTGATGGTGAACTCTAAGTTGAAGCCAGCCGATATTCATGGTTTCTTTAGTAATCGTTCCCTTGCACTTTTGCCTTGCCAAGTTTGTTTGAGCTTCTATTTGGTTTTTAACTACCAAGAAATTTCTAATTGCTGATAGTTTGCTTGCAAAGCTGTAAAATTGGGGGAAAGACTTGTATTAAAGATGTTGAATTTACAGCTTCCATTGTTTATAATTTATTGAGGAAAACAAATTTTGCTTTGAGCATTTTGTGGAAATGAAAGGAGGGTAATGTTTTTTTACCCAAACACTAGAGTTTAACTTCTAACAATGAACTATTTGTTTTTTGGATGAGCTAATTCCATTTTTGGTCTTAGATTTATATGTGATAATCTACTTTTATTTCCTTTTTTATTAGAATATCTACATTTGATCCTAGTATTATTGTGTCATGACCATTTTTAGTCCTCCATCAACAAAATCGTTGAAATATCATTAAATACGACATTTCAATCTTTTTTATACAAAGTAGGTTGAACTACTATATTTTTTATGTCTATTTTTTTTTGAAAACATCCATAAGTGAAGACCGAAATGCCCTTGTATTTAATGATATTTAAACTGTTTTATTGATAAAGGATAAAAAATTGTCATGCGACAATAATACTAGGATAAAAAATGAATGTTCTAATAAAAAATGACTTAAATGGACTGCCATCTATAAATTTAGGATAAAAAATAGAATTAACTCTTTTTAAATTTTCATATGGTGTTTTATTCAAAAGAGGTAAAGTTGTTTCTAGAATTATTATATATATTTTTTTCATTTATTTTTTTTGATAATGTGAGATGTACAACTATATTTGAGTTCAATTGTTTCTCATTTGAGACTTGAGAGTAGGACTTTAAAGAAATCCATTTTGTTTTAAAGAGAATGAACAAATAAACCCCTAAAATATTTAGGGAAAGTCAATTGCACCTTGAATTCTTAAAAAACAACTAAAACATTTTTTACTTGTAAATTATTATTATAGAATATTCATCAAATATGGAATCCTGCATATTAGGAAGTTTGGAAGCTAGGGTTTTGAGGTGGAGGTATATGGAAACAAGTTTCCATACCATATGTCCTCTAGCTTATATTTATAGGATGGTGTATTCTCCTCTAAGGAGTGTAAGACATAGAGCTGCCAGTCAAGGTATTTCTCTCAAACTTTTGAACATGGTAACGGAGCCTTTACGATAAAGGATTTTTTTCCACTCCGCTGTCGTCACCACTCGTCTAGGAAGGCTCGTCGACGTCCGACGCTCCTATCTGCAGAATTCGACGGTGATCTGCCTAGTGCATGGGTCTCACGTGCCTCCGTTACCGCCGCCACCTCTGTCACGCGCCGACGCGTGTGCCGTCTCCGGCCACCGAAAAGTTTTCTGGCCGACGTCTCCAAGGTCGCCTGAGTCCAAGGATTTCGGATCTGGACTTGGTTTGGTCCAATGCCACATTTACATATTACATTAAGTAGTACTACTACATACAAACATAAAATTTAACAAAAGTAATTACTATAAAGTAGCCACATCTTCAAAACTCAAAAGTGATAACTGATAAGTAATCAAGTCATTCCACTGTCCAGTGATCCTCAATCCTCATCCAACATTGCAACTAATTTCCTAGTTCCTAGTTGACTAGTTCCTATTGTTCTTCTTCTTCCCGACAACACTCAAAACTTAAGCAAAATTAGCAAAAACTTGAGCAATAGAAAATAAGTAAACAACTATACATTAGATGATTAGACAATTATAATTTATAAACTTGGCTCAGTAAGCTTTTTAATTTGTCCATATCAAAGTTAGAATTAAGGATTAAGGGAAAATTGCCATAACATCGCCATGAGGATTGAGCAATATACCAGCTTAATCCCTTATTTTTCATATCATTGGTGGAAGCTTTCATCATTGTCATAATAATAATATATTAAATTAAAATGTCCCAAATACAGTCATAGAAACATTACCAGTTTTCCAGCACACAAGGATCAACTTTGCCAACTTACCAACAATGACAACAACTAACAAGTTACCAAGCCTCAATAGGCATTAGGCAGCAACTAAATAAAATAGTTACCAAGCTAGCAAGCCTCATGAATAACAGACATACAGTATAAATGTATAATAGATTATACATAATACATTCAAATATAAAGTATAAAGTATAAGCATACCATTACAAGAATCATAGGAAGTGTAGAACCACCACTCCTCCCAATTTCAGTTCCACTGCCACCATCAGCACCAAATTCTGGAATAAAACAAAAGAGTAAATAAGTAAATTACTAAAATGTAAACATGAACAAGGAAACTTGACAAGTTAAAAGTAAATAATTAATTAAGTAAACAGCGTGTTACCTTGTTCAAATCTCTCCAATTCCTCCAGATTTTCCTCAATTGATAAGGGAGTATTTGGCAACCCAAGCCAATCCAGAGTACAGACTAAAGCTTTCACAATTTTAGGAGTTAATGAACTCCTAAAAGGATCGATCTAAAACACTCCTAGATGTACTGAAGGAAGATTCAGAAGCAAAAGTGGATATTGGTATAGCTAAGACATCCCTAGCTATATATCTTAGGAAGTATAGGAAATCTTTCAACATTCAGCTTCCACCATCTAAGTATGTTAAAAGAAGTTTCATCTTCCACTATTGCCTCAGCAAGGTTAATTTCCAACTTAGTTTTTTTTTTCTTTCCCCCACTTTCCATTCTTTTTTTTTTGAAAGGAAGAGAGATATATCATTAATTAAGATCCAAGCTCAAAACATGAGCAATGGAGGGAAAAGGATGGGAAAAACAGTCCGTACAATCTGACATAGACATGGCTTCCCTAGCTAGGCAATGGGCAGCCATGTTCGCAGACCGTTTAGCAAACAAAAAGCTAAGATTGTTAAATCTAGAAGCAATATGTCTGATGTCATCAAGGATTAAGTCAAAATAAGAGATAAATGCATGTGAATAAAGGATGCCATTAATGGCTTGCTGGCAATCGCTTTCAGCTTGTAGATTATCAACGCCGAGTTCTTTCATCCATGTTAAAGCTTCTCGGATCCCAATGGCTTCTGCTTCTGCTGGTCTGTATGCAGTACTCCATGGTTGATGTCTCGCGGCAATGAGACGACCTGCTGAATCTCGGAGGACAAAACCAAGACCCATCCTATGATTGCTTTGATCTAGTGCAGCATCGATATTAAGCTTGAATAATCCCAGGGGCGGTTTAGACCAAGTATTGCTGGCTTCATTTAACCTGGGGACAGTGTTAGCAATGACATTAACAGAAGTCCAATCATGGAGAAAACATTTTGCAGCATTGCAGATTGTGGAGGCTGATAAGATGGTATGGTTCCAGATTTTCATTTCTGGCTTCCCAAAGCTTCCAACATACAGAAATAAGAACAAATAATTCAGGATCAGTTTTAGTAGAGAAAATAAGATCAAGCCATTCATCAAGATTGGTACTGGATAGATAATCAACACCCCCAATAATATTCCAGCAACTTCTGGCTAAAGAACAGCGCACGAAGAGGTGATATGGAGTTCCCTCTTCAATGGAGCAAAGTTGGCATAGATCCGAGACGTGGACGTTTCTGACTCTTAGACAATCATGAGTTGGTAGAGAGGAGGAGCATAATTGCCAGAAGAAAGTTTTGGTTTTTGGTGGGAGTTTGAGTTTCCAAAACTGTCCAAGTAGGTGCTAGAGAAGAATCCACGTGACCCATCAAGGCTTTGTAGCAGCTTTTGACTGTATAAACCCCTTTGTCATCTTCAGTCCATATTACCTTATCACTTGGCCTAGTGACTGGCAAGGGAATGCTTTTGATCATGAGTCTGTCTCCATGGCTAAATAATGAATTAATAAGAGGCTCATTCCAAGAGGGAGGGTTAGGGGTGATGAGATCTGCCACTTTGAGATTGTTTATATGGGAAGTGTTTGCTGATTGGACATAAGAACAACTGGGACTTGGCAGCCATGGATCACTCCATACATTTATAGATTCGCCATTACCAACTCTCCATCTACAACATCTCTTAAGGATAGTCTATGCCTCAAGAATACTTCTCCAGATAAAAGATGGGTTGTTACCAATGTGAGCCTCCAGAAAGTTGCTGTTAGCATAATATTTCGCTTTGTAGGTTTTAGCCACCAGGGAGTCTGGGTAGTTGACAAGGCGCCATGCTTGTTTCCCCAGCATGGCTATGTTAAACTGTCGAATTTTTCTAAAACCCATGCCACCCCAGCTCTTTGGAACACAAAGTTTGTCCCAGCTTTTCGATCTGATTCCATTTGATCTATCGCCTTCACAACCCCACCAGTAATCGTTCATAACTCTTTCAATTTTAGTACTTAAGTTGATTGGGAGAAGGAAGACACTCATAGCAAAGGTCGGGATGGCTTGAGCAACATTTTTTAGAAGGATTTCTCTACCAGCTCTAGATAGGAATCTGTGGGTCCAACTCTTTATCCTTCCAACCACTTTGTCTTTAATAAAGCCAAGAATTTCACACTTATTTCTACCAATGAGCGAGGGTAAACCAAGATAGTTTCCATTTAAATCTCCTTCCCGTATGCCAATGGTGTTGCAGAAATTTGCTCTTGAAATCCCATTAGTGTTCTTACTGAAAGTGAGGGTAGACTTGGCATAGTTAATGGTCTAACCCGAGGCTGATGTAAAAGATTCGATGGCATTCCTTAAAGTGATAGCTTCAACAGTGGTGGCCTTGCAGAATATGTAGCAATCGTCAGCAAAGAAGAGATTCGTGATTGTTGCGGCACCCCTGGCGATGGCAATTCCATGCATAGTTCCTTCCATTTGGCACTTTTGTAGTATAAGGTCGAAAACTTCAAGAATAAGGATGAATAGGTAAGGAGACATAGGATCTCCTTGCCTTAAGCCCCTTCTAGGTACGACGGAACCAATGGCTCTACCCTCGAGAAGAATGGTATAATTGACGGTAGATATCATTTCACGAATTAGAGTGATGATGTGATTAGAAAAACCCATTCTAGTGATAACCATTAGAAGGAAGTCCCAGTTAACTCTGTCAAAGGCTTTGCTCATGTCCAGTTTGACTCCAACATAACCCTCCTTACCTTGCCTTTTTCTCTTGAGGTAGTGATTTAATTCATAAGCAATCATAATGTTATTAGTTATAAAACGGCCAGGCACAAAAGCTGATTGGGTGTCTAACACAATGGTACGGAGAAGGGGCTTGATCCGGTTAGCCAAAGTTTTTTAGAGTAGTTTATAGAGGGTGTTCCACAATGCAATGGGCCTAAGATCTCCCATGCTCACAGGTTTATTTTTCTTGGGAATTAAGACAATATTTGTGGCATTAACATTAGCAGGCAGCTAACCAGTGAGGAAGAAATCAGAACAGAAAGTGTGAATATCATGACTAAGGATATCCCAAAAGTGTTGGTAGAAACCCAGGTTCAAACCATCGGGACCGGGGGATTTATCGGCTTTCATGTCAAATAAAGCTAGTTTTACTTCCTGAATTGAAACCCCTCTACCCATAGCAGCATTTTGGACATCAGAGATTATAGGATCAATACAGTTTAGCACAGAATCGCAATTACTCATTGAAGGGCAGAAAAGATCATGAAAATATGAGGTTATGAGTGAGTCAAGTTGAATACCTCGTTCTACCCAAGCGCCATTGTTATCCTTAAGCTGAGTAATGCGGTTGGTTTGTTGTCTGCGTTGCACTGACCGGTGGAAGAAACTGGAGTTAGTGTCACCGTCTTTGAGCCAGAATTGTTTTGCCCGTTGGCGCCAATAATCACTTTGATGTTGAAGAACCCGGAGATATTCTGTTTGGGCTTCTTTAAAGAGAAATACACCATAATGATCATGCCTGTGTTTAGTTGCCTCCATGCGTTTACGCCAAAAATCAAGGCGCCTATGAAAATTGCGTGTGAAATGCTTCCCCCATATCCATATTGCCTTACTGCAACTCCCCACCCAATCCATGAGACTTTGCCCTGAAGTTCTGGACCAGCATTCAACCATGATATTGCGATAGTGGGCTTCACGTAGCCAGAGGCTTTCAAAATGGAAGCAGGCTCTGGGATTAGGTAAAACTGGTTGTGGGATCTAAAGGTGAAGCGGCATATGATCGCTCTTAGCTGCTGTTAGAGAGGCTGCCTTCGCATTAGGAAATAGATTGCACCAAGAGTCAGTGACTAGAATTCTGTCTAATTTGGCTTCAACCCAATTTGGAGTTCCTTTAGAACTTTCCTAAGTGTACTGATATCCACTGAAGGGAAAGTTCCTTAGACCACTGTGTTATATGGCGTCGTAGAAGCCAGAGATTAGGCGCTGGGGTTGGGGATTATTGCCCCGCTTTTCGTCTTGGTGAAGGATGTCGCTGAAATCACCCATGACCGCCCAGGGGAGGATGCTAGAGCTGGAAAGATGCTTATGGAGAGACCAAGATTCATGGCGACGATTTCGATCAGGACAGCCATAAAAACTTGTAAAGCGCCATTCTGCCTCTTCAGGATTGAGAGAGATGAATGCGTCTATATAGTGTTTTGAGTAGGATTGAATAAAAACTGAGGTGCCTTCCTTCTAGAAGATGGTTAAACCACCACTGTGACCATCGTTGCTTACACAAAAGAGTCCTTGATAGCCCAACTTGAGTTTTAACGGGTTAAGTTTATTTTGACCTGCAAAAGTTTCAACTAAAAAGATAACATTGGGCTTCTTCAAATAGACCAGGTCCATTAAAACCTGAACCGTCGACGGGTTCCCAAGCCCACGACAGTTCCAAGTGATGATACTCATTGTTCTGGGCTGGCCTGAAAGACAGGTCCAGCCCTTTGCAAGTTTTTTGAACAGAAGTTAGGCCCATTAAGATCAACAAAGTTTGTTGTGGGCTTAGGGGGAGGCCCCTTTTCCATGCGTCGTCGTTTGGGGTCCATAATGACCACCCCATCAGCAAATACTTGACTATCAACGTGCTCCATGGCAACATCGTTACGTACTGAATCGTTAGTCGGGAGAGACATACCAGAAACAGGGGCTACGTGTTGAACAAAGGGACGGGTCGTACACTGTGCGTCCTTGGTGGACAGGCCTGGGATACTGCTTGTACCAGACACCACATCCTCTTTCTGGCAGGGCAGAACTATTGTCGTTTTGCTATCAGACTTTTCCAACGTAACAACCCATCGATTGCCTATCACCGGTGAGGGCCTCCGGTTGGGTGCGCGCAGCCAAGCTCCAAACATCTTTTCGGTGGATTGATTCGGATCATCAAACGATTTCGAACAGAACATATCAGTGTGTCCAATAATGCCGCAGATGAAGCAAAAGTTGGGCAACCTCTCATACCGGAAGTTGATCCAGCTCCATTCCCCTTCGTTCTTCCTTATAAGCATTTGCTGCTTTCTCTAAGAAGAACCCTAGGGGGAGGTCGTGGAGTTGCACCCAGAATTTGACCGTGTTTAGGGGCATATAGAGAGGGGGAACATCCGGAAGGATCTTCGTAAGAACTAGGAGATTTTGTTCAAATGACCAAGGCCTGTTCTCAAGGACTCTATTCATATCAAGGTCGTGAAAACATTGGAAGAGGTAGGTGTTTTCCGACAGTTCCTTTGCTGCTACCCCTTTCCTAGGGCGCCAAACCGTAGCCATTGTGTCTCGCATAAAGGGGAATTTGATGATTCTTTCAGTGATTGGTCTGCCCACAAGCGTAAAACGAAAGTCATCAGCAACTTCTTATTCATCGTCGAAGCCAAGATCGATACCACCTATGTCGATGTCACTGAGATTTGGGGTTCCGTCGGATGAGTCCAGAGGGTGTTGAGTAGGTTGATGTGAGGGTGTAGGGGTTGTAGAGGATGAGGGGAGATGAATGTTGGGTGAGAGAGGAGGTATTGTGTTGATTTGATCAGCAAGATCCATGGTGAGAACAGAGCGGCGGAGGTGAAAGAAGCAAGGTAGAGAAGAGAAACTTGCTACAGAGGGCAAGAGAAAAAACTAGCCATCCAAGCTAGAGAAAGAAAGATTTTGAAACTCTTTCCATTCTTTGTTTCTTAATCTGAGACTTTAACAAATCTTGGGGTCTCCCAAACTGTGAAGAATCAGTAGGAGTAGCAGAAGCAGTAGGGACAGCAGGACTACTAGAGGCAGTAGAAGCAACATAATCATCAAACAATTCTATCAAAGCTGCAAGAACTTTTTTATAATAGGTTTTACCTTTTTCCTCACCATACATGTGATTGATTTGTGTTGTCATGTACTCTAATTTATCCCTAGGGTCTAAAATGTTTGCAAAGAATATCATCAAGTTCATCTTATCTATATCCCCCCAATATTTTTCAAATTTAGCCTTTATATTTTCCCCAATCAGTTTCACAGATCCACCAACTTCCACCATCCCATTCAAGAGGCAATATAAATAAGAAATTTCAGAAAAGAAAGTGTTTGATGTGGCAAATAAAGAACCTGAAATTCTTATTGTCATATCATAAAAACATTTCAAGAGCTCCACCAAACTCTTCACAGACTCCCAATCAAGAAAATCATGCACAGAATCACCCAGATTTGATTTGAACGAACTATCACTTTCTTCAGGCGCATTAAACACTTTCTCATAAGTAATTGCAGCTTTTAACATAAGATATATAGAGCTCCATATGGTTGGAACATCTAGATGCAAGGAAGAATTCTGTTCAATCCTAATCCACTCAGATAATTCCCTAAATTTCTTAAGTTTAGCACGTGAACTTCTCAGATATCTTACAGTCTCCTTAACCTTCTTGACGGAAGCATCACATTGTTTCAACCCATCTTGCACAACTAAGTTTAGAATATGGGCAATGCATCTCATGTGAATATACTTGCCCTTCACAGTAAATGTTCCCCAAGACATCAATTTCTTTTTTAAAAACCTACGTCAGTGTCATTAGATGAAGCATTGTCTATTGTTATAGTGTACACATTCCTAATCCCCTAATCAAGGAAACAGGTTTCCAAGACTTTAGCAACAGACTCACCCTTATGTGATGTAATAGGGATATATATGTGTGTGTGTGTGTGTGTGTGTGTGTGTGTGTGTGTGTGTATTATATATGTATATATATATATATATATATTTATTTATTTATTTATTGATGATGCATGTAATGTAAGTTAGGATTTTATTACTCCTTACTAGTATTTTCACACGTGGGATGCACGGAATGGATTTGTTATAATATATTAAGAATATTTGGATCGATATATAATTATATAAATTATAACATCAAATATTAATACAACATACAACATAAGGCATTGTGTGATAGTGGGTAGTAAATTTGAGGTAAGACCATTCAAGCATATAAGCATGTTTCGAGCTTGTTTCTATGCTCTCAAAATTCAAATCATCATAATTGCATCAGGCAATAAACAAAAATATATCAGAATATATGAATCATATATCTAAACTGTTAATCCAAACTTCACTCCAGATTACCAAATGGAGTGTATAGTTTTTTGGAATGATGCTCATCCAAACTGTTGAAATGCGATGTCAATAACCGTTGATTGGCAGATCAGACTACTCATACTTCATATTTCATCAGTTGAGTAATTGGGAGTAATGGGATAACCAGTTGAGTGATTGTTAGTTGACCGTAGAGCATTGATATTCTCTAGACAAATAACTGTTGGAAAAAAATAGCATAAAATGATATTTTAGTGGCTATACTGTGGTACAAATATATGTAGGATCCACTTTCAATTTAGGTCGGGTCAAAGTCGATTTGGGTTCTTAGTAGTTAGACGAAAAATTTGATATATTGTACGCTCAAAAAAGATAATGGGTGAATGAGAAATTGGTTCTCAAAGTTGACCCATTTAAGTTTGAAAAATGGAGAGAAAAAGCTTTCAAGTAGCTTTTGTCCCACATTGGTTTGGGAAGTGGGTTTGCACAACTACTTATACAAGAGTCTTTCTAAGGCTTATTGAATTGTATAGCATAGATGTTCTCTCTCGCGCGCAGGGAGGGTGCAAACCAAATCCCAAAAGGCTTGACTCATGTGCGCCAACACCTGAGGCACGAATGTTGGTTGGCCTTGTGGGTTGAGTTATGCCAAATTTTCGTAACATCAACTTTAATAGTATAGGATTGTTTTGGGCGGAAAGTTAAAGTTGAGGATATTGTTTTTATTAATAGTATAGATTTACAATATTACGCAAACTTTAATAGTATAAGAGTGTTTTGGGCGGAAAGTTAAAGTTGAGAATATTGTTTTTATTAATAGTATAGATTGCATTACAGGGAAATATATGTACTGTATTATTACGATTAGTAATTTTAATCTAGAATTATATTACGAATAGGAACGTAGGTAAGAATATATTTTATTAGGAATTGTATTACTATATTTTAATTTACAATTGAATTACGAATAGGAATTGTATTATCATATTTACAATATTACGCAAACTTTAATAGTATAAGAGTGTTTTGGGCGGAAAGTTAAAGTTGAGGATATTGTTTTTATTAATAGTATAGATTGCATTACAGGGAAATATATGTACTGTATTATTACGATTAGTAATTTTAATCTAGAATTATATTACGAATAGGAACGTAGGTAAGAATATATTTTATTAGGAATTGTATTACTATATTTTAATTTACAATTGAATTACGAATAGGAATTGTATTATCATATTTTACAATATTACGCAAACCTTAATAGTATAGGAGTATTTTGGGCAGGAAGTTAAAGTTGAGGATATTGTTTTTATTAATAGTATAGATTTTTTGAATTTACTTACTTAGAGTGTAAAGTCAAGAAAATAGACAATATAAATTTAATAAAGTATCGAGATCGAACAGTGATGTCTCCAACTCTCCAAGACTGCTGGTTTGTAATGTTCATTGCAATTTGCAAAGCAATGAAATTAGTTAGGCTTCAATAATATGAACGCCGAAAAGCTAAGGATCAATATATAATACAATTAGTGAAGTGCTAGTAGTGCATTAGGCATTGCAAGTAGTACATCCAAAATATTTAATAGAATAGAAAAGTAACGCTTTAGTAAAGTAATTAAGAAGTTAATCGAGCAAAGATCTCTCAAGACATTGAGTGAGGTAAGCTAACTACAATGAGCAATATAGTGAAGTATCCCTGAACAGTCAAATAAAGATTTGAATAATAGTGAAGTGAAATTTAGTAAGGGTAAAGAATGTTTGAAGCAGTAAAGTCACGAAATTAAACAGTGAAATATAATCAAGACCATAGAAGACTAGTTAATTAACTTATAGAAAAGAAAAAGAAGAGAAAATTTGTTTGTCAATCCATGACATGTTGCTCAGGCAGTAATAGTTTAATTTCTTTTAAACAAGGTTTTAAGTTCAAGCATTGCACATAAAAGTATAGAATAAAAAAAATTCTCATAAATAAAACTAGATATCAAATTAGTTAGTTCAAAAGAAAAAATACTGTTATTATGGTGTGATTTAGTTGAAGCACCAAAAATTAGACAAGCTCAGGACTCAGGAGAAAGAGGAATATATTACGAAATCAAGATGGGGAAAACTGAGTTTTGGACTATATATTATTGATCATTTAATCTGCTTGATCTCTTAGCAACCGGTCTATCATCCTTGCTCAATATATATGTCCAAAAACAAAATTAGGCAAATAATGATAATAAATAAAATAGTAGCATAATCGAGAAGAATAAACAAAAAAGTACAGATGCCAAGGAATGTGGTGACCAAAATCCATCCTAACTAATTGAAACATGCCTGCTGGATTATAGGTCATCATCCTTGCTCGCTATCGTCGGGAGAATTTGGACTTTTCACGAAACGCCCCTGCACACACCATACAACAATGAGTACAACATTTTATCTAGTTTTTGTGTGACTTTGTGTGTATGTGTGTATATATATATATAGACATTTTTATGCACACACCTTCATTCTAGGTCGTCGATCGGCATTGACTTTTCTGACTTGGTATCTAATTTTCTTAGAGAAGAGGCGCGTACGTCGTTTTTCTTTGTAACGCAATACACTCGCTTCTCTCACTCCGCTCTCTAAGAATAAGTCTATTTGTGCCAATCTAGCCTGCAATAAACCAAAAGATCTCATTAGTTTGCGAAAAATAATAATAATAATAATAATAGCTTACTTTCTAGAATATATATAATAGAATTATTCTACTAGTAAAACAACATACCTAACATGTAATAATTAAATAGAAAAGCAATTCATATTAAACAAATAAATATTATATTTTAGGTAGGGAATAAAATAAAATAAAATTTGTCTTAAGAACAAGTGAACAACTCTCTCATTTTCACATAGATTCTAATAGCCAATCCAAGCTAAGCTAAATATTGAAGGAATGGCTAAAATGCTTCCAAGTCGAGTAATCCTACAAAGAAACTCCAAAGCTATATAAAAACACAATAATACACTTACAAAATTTTCGATATAATATATGACGGCGAAATAACAAATATGAAAAATTCAACTACAATTCATTACTTTGCCAGATCTCTTCAAAATAATAAAAACTCTACCACTCATAATTAATGATAAAATATAAAATAAATATAGATTATATTAATAATATCAATTTTAAATTAATTAGCTAATGGGGCAGGACAATGATTGGGAAAGTAAAAGGGGACTTTGTCAAAAAAGTAACGTACACATATTAGCGAATACTTCAAAGTAGTTAAACATAAACTCATAATGACAAAAATAATGTTAAAAATTGTGTGTGAAATCCACGTGCTTATGGACCCATATTAGTATATTCCTATGTGCCATGATGCACTTTTTTCAAAGGTACAATCTCACTATTTATTAAAAACTATACTACTTGAAATATTTAGCAGTCGAATAAAAGTTTCACATCTAATAAATTTAAGGAAAAGGCTCAAATAAACCTTAAAAAATTTTACTTGAAAAGTCAATTAAGTTATAAATATTTTAAAATTATAATTAAACTCATCAATATTATATTTTGGTACAATGAAACTCAAAAAATAGTTGGGTTCCAGCAACTCTTTGACTCAAATTTCGACAAGAAAACAATCTACGACTACCGAATGGTCGCCGGACACAGAGAAGGAAGGCGACCTTGGGTGCCTTCTCAGATCACCGAAGAAGTCTAAAGCGGAGAATAAGACTCTAGGTCGCCTTCTCACTTTGGAAGGCGGCCAATTGCCTTCTCCGCCTGAGAAGGCGACTCTGGGCCGCCAGTTGTTTTCTTGTCGGAATTTGCGCTGGAGGGTTGCGAAATCTAGTGACCTGTAATACAGGTCACTAACCGATTTTTGAACTTCATTACTCCAAAATACAATGTTGATGGATTAAGTTATAATTTTAAAATGTTTAGACGCTTAATTAATTTTTTAAGTAAAGTTATAAGACGTATTTAACCATTTCACCATAAATTTAACAACATTTACAATAACTTAACTTTTTTATTAGAATTTAAAATAATAAAATATTTACTAGCTAGGCGTTGACATTAATTGTCAAACAAGCTAAAGTTAAAGTAGCAAGTAAAGTCTCTAAAGAAAATGATGGCGGGAGGAGAAGATTGTGAAACATACTTGGACATCAGTTCCGGCAGCGTCGGAGCACGGACTTTCATCGGAGAACGGCGACGGGCGGTCCGTCCACTCCGACAAAACGCTGTCGTAGTTCAATTTCAGGAGCAAACCGGCCGATTTCGCCTTCGGATTGCTAGATTCCTCTTTGGATGCACTTTGAGCTGAAGAAGATGAGCACTCTTTGTCGTTAACCCTAAATTCAGCCGGCTTTTCAACTTTCTTTTTCTTCTTCTTCTTCTCCGTCGCCGGCGCCGGAGATTTCTCGGTTTTCGGGGTGATGTCGGCGACGTTAATGCTCGCGACCGGAAATCTCCACCAATCTCCATTCTCGGCTTGCTTTATGGCCTTAAATCCCATCCCAATCGGAAATCCGTAACAGGCGCTCATCCATTCCGCCTCCCGCGCCGAATCGTTGCTCTCGTTGAGCTTCCCCATGATGCTATCGATCCCTCCCTCTTCAATCTCCTCATCCAAAATCGATTCCGACTCAAAATCCTCCTCAAATTCATCGCAATCCTCGAATCTCAGCCGCGAATTCGAGTCGATTTCCCTAGGGCTTCCGCAGCCGGCGAGCAATTTGCGAGGAGCGGCAGGGTGTCGGTTCAGGATCCGCTCAACCGGCGATTGCAGAAGGAAGCCATCGCAACCGCCGTCTAGAGCGGAGAACGGCAGGAGGAGGTCGGAGGAGGAACCGGAAAAGGACTGGTTAGGTCGCGTGAATTTTCCAGGCGGGTTTCTCACCGTCGCCGAGAATATCTTCGGATACGCCGTGGACAGAAGAGCCGCGGCTTCATTGTAGGTCTGGTTCGGCCGCTTCCGAGGCGTCCGAGGCTTCCTGGTGGAGATTGCAACCGGAGAATTACTGTTCTCCGAGAGAGTCGACGACGGCGAAGACGACTGCGACGCCCATGACGTAGATGGAGACCTTATTATCTCAAGCTCCAATTTATAGGCTATCCCTCCCCCACTCAAAGAAGAAAGCATTATTACCAGAAAACAGAGCAACCAGAAACCAGAAACCAGAAATGAATCCAACTCAAAACAGTTTCACACTTTCACACATATTTTTGGCTAAAACCCATTGGCCAATACTCAATACCCAGAAACAACAATTGGCAACAAAATACTGGGCATCGGAGAGCTACAAGTTGAAGGTGAAGTACCCTAAACCCTAAAAAGTGTGAAGTACTATAACAACAAAAACTTTTTTGGAAGCCTAGAAGATACCAGAGCCTTTATAAAATCCCAAAAAAAAATTGAGGGTTTAAATTAATTACAATTACAATTACAAAACCTCAAAAATCTACCTTGGACTCATCGAAATGTAATCTTATACTACATGGATGAATATGCAGATGAGGCAGAAGTGCAAGAGAAAATATCTGGGGAGATAAATAGCGGTTTAAATTTAAATATAAATAGGGAGTAATAATTAAAAGAAAAAGAAATTGAGAGGAGGGAAGGAGGAGAGTCACGGGGAGGGGGGTGAGAAGAGAACAAACAGAACAGAGGGTGAGGATTGAGAGGAGATGAGCTGTTGAGTGATGGAGATGATAAAAGAGGAAAAGGCTGAGGAGGGACCACCATACCCAATGTCTGTGTCACACCTTACAATTTCTCTATCGCAAATTCTGCCTCTTCACTCCTCAGTTTGGACTCTTTTAGATTGTCATTCATTCACACAAACCGCCTCTCCGCAACATTCCTTCCCATCTAAACCAAAAATCTTGTGGTCTAGTGGCACCGGTTACACCCCATGAAGGAGGTGGTTTGAATTTTAGTGGAGACGATATTGACTCTTTGTTAGGAATGGCAATGGGTCGGGTGTGGATTGGGGAGGGCTATATCCATCACCCGACCCACTTTTCATTTTCTCCACCCACCCCCACCCCCAACCCGCATCGGGTGGACTTTTTTAGAATTCATCCCCACCCCCATCGGGTGCGGGTGCCCACTAGGGTACCCACCACTTATCAACTTATTATTTTTTCAAAAAATAATATCAAAATTACTTACACATAATTAAACAACAAAACTCATTAGTTATACTAAAACATAAAATAATAGAAACATTATAATATAATAACTAAATTGTTAATTTTTAAAAATAAATTTAGTAGTTTAGATATAAAAATAGTAAAAAGTTACC
The DNA here is from genome assembly GCF_003576645.1 of Ipomoea triloba. NCBI lineage: Eukaryota > Viridiplantae > Streptophyta > Magnoliopsida > Solanales > Convolvulaceae > Ipomoea > Ipomoea triloba. Next base: position 21,056,658 of record NC_044928.1, read on the forward strand.
CAAAGTTATTGAAACTTTTATAATTAACTATATATTAATACTACTTATTTTACTCTTATATATATGTATGCACACATGGTGGGTCGGGTGGGGTGCTAGGCGGGTTTTGTATATAAAACCTGAATCCAACCCGACCCACCGCGGGTTTACATTTTTAAGACCCACCTCCGATCCATCACCCAATATCACCCAAAAAAACCCGACCCATGCGGGGTGGATTCTGGTGGATATCCGCGGGGTGGATTGAAATTGTCATCCCTACTCTTTGTAATTCATTTGATTGAAAAAGTAACTATGAACAGATACTACATTATAACAGAGTCAGTAGTATTCAAAAAAGAAACTAGAATGTATTGTCAAGCATTCTTCCCGATCTCTCTTAAAAGACGAGAGCAACATTCCTCCCAATCTCTCTTGAAGAACGAGAGTGCATTATTCAGCATTCTTCTCGATCTCTCTTAAGAAACGAGAGTACACAACTCTAACTTCTCTTTATGGGAGAAAAAAAAGAAGTGTACGATCATTCACACTAATTAAGCTGGTTACTTTTAATTCTTAATTATTCATTTCACAAAATTTCATTTTATTCCTTTCTTTTTGAATCCATCAAATTATCAAATATAATTTAAAGTATCTAAAATATCCTCACTTGTAAAAGGGCAAAGTTTAAAGAGATGCTAAAAAAGAGACGGTACTTTAGACATTTTGTACTATAAAGTTAGCATATACAAAATGTTAAGAACTTAAACTTATTTAAATTGATAGTCAATGTTAATAATGAAAATATAAGTATCATGTCTATAACTCTTTTTTCAATTCGTCCCGATTATTTGCAAAAGAAAAGAAAAAGTTATTTTTCTATTAAAATCAATACATATATATTTACTTTGTAGTTTTGCATTATCTTTAAAAAAATTGAATCTTTATATTAATTTTCTATAAGTGATCAAATTGGTCAACCCTACTAATAATAATTATGAAGTCTTTAAAGAAATTGAAACTCTTAGACATAATCCTAATCAAGTTAATCAGACAATTAGTTTTATAATGACAATATTTTAAGTTCAACTCCACATTGGAACTACCTATTGGTTTGAGGAGGATTTTTCCATAAATAAAAAAATAGAAATTCTTTATTTTAAATTTGGTCAACCCTACTACTAATTTGATTTTTTTTTTTGAAAAAAAAGTTTTTTAAATATATTTTTTAAGTCAAAAAATAAAAATAGTATTCAAAATTTAAGGATTGAAAATAGTATTTTTGTTTTGCTTCCATTATATTCTATTAAAGTAAGAAGTTCATTTTTTTTTTATTTTTTTTTTGAAAATAGAAGTTCATTTGTATTGCTGCATGAGCATACCATTTAATATAAAGCATCTTTGCTTGATAGTAAAGTTTAATTCTGAATTAGTTACTCATCTAATATTTGAATTTGATAGTCCTAGGCCATGTTTGGCAAACCTAGCTGAAAAGGTAGCTGAAAGCTGAAAAGTAGCTGAAAACTGAAAAGCTATAAGCTCGAAGCTGAAATCTTAAGAGCTGTTAAGCTAGCTGTTATGCTTAAAAGTGTTTGGTAAAATTAGTTTTTTGATAAGCTGATGAATGTAAAAAGACTAAAAAGGACATCTTCATACAATTTAAATAATTTTAAATTTAAATAGGTTTGTTTATATATTAAAATATAAAATAATGAAATCAATATCTTTAAATAAAATATAAAGTAAGAACATATATTTGAAAATATATAAAGTAAAAAAATGTTTATAATTCATAAGATTAGTTCATACAAAAATAATGTTCAAACATAAATGTCAAACTGAAATTACTACCAAACATAATGAAAAGAAAATGCCAAAAGGGTTTTAATTGAGAGGAGGGGTAAAGGATGTCATTTATTTAAAATAGTAAGGATAAAGATGGAAAAAAGTTAAAAAGCTACTAGCTTATTTTTGAAAAGCTACCCCAAGTAGCGTTTCAAAATAAGCTCTTATTTTAAGCTAATAGCTTATTTTGATAACATTACCAAACAGAGCTTATAGCTTATTAGTAGCTTAAAATATAAGCTCCTATATAAGCTCTGCCAAACATAGTCATAAAGTGTGGTAAAATTAGTTGCTGAATTAGCTTATAAGTGTGAAAAGACATAAAAAGATAAACTAAGATATTAGAATTTTAATTAATGAAGGGTAAATGGTGTCATTTTATAAATTAATACAAATAGAAAAAAAATTAAAAAGCCAGGAACTTATTTTGAAACATTAACTCAAGTAGGGTATCAAAATAAGCTATTAACTCCCCATATTTTACCAAACAGAGCCTAAGGGGGTACAAACATATTCAAAGATAAATATAGTAAATATGAATTTCTACGTTGATAGTTGAATCGCCACAACCAACCACCAACTTGTAATTCTAGCCAAAAAAGGAACATAAGAATTTAAGTCTAGAATATTTCCATTAGACTCAAACTTGTAACATTGCAATTATTAAGTCAATAGTTTGAGTGTCATGGTTGCAGTAGGCGCTAGGCGGGCGGTAGACTAGCGCCTAGCGCTTAAGCGGTTTAGGCGGCGCCCCTCGATCTAGGGGCGCCTAGTGTCTAGGTGGAAGATTTTTGCAACAGTGAGTTTGACCAACATAGTTGAGTTGCCCAAAGACATTTTTAATGTAAATGAAGGTTTTTTTTTTAAAGTTTTACTCCATGGACTCTCAAACTCTACTCGTGATGTGACAAAAGATGATAAGTTATCTTCATCTTATTAGTCTTATGAAAAATGCCAAACATTAAAATTTCAAGTAAGTAAAAATAGAGAGTATAACTCGAGAATTCCAAATAATATTTTCCGTTTTCTTATCCCTGTCGGGCAGTTGTTTCATTCTCCAGCATGGGGCAATTTTGTAACTGTTAATTATGGGAACCTTGGGATGGCATTTGTTCGCAACTTTGAACAAAAGTACATACTCTCACAGTCTCACCCATACCAAACTCCAGAGACGCGCATGGATGTTAAAGTAGGTCCTTATCTGATGACGTGGAGACCCTTGATTGGAGGACCGGGATATTTCTGGCGACGTGGCAGCACTTTATGGGATAGCGGATTTTCACGAGAGAGGTGGGGTGCGGGGTATATGTTTTGGATCTGAGGATTGAGGAAAAGAGACAATGATTAAAGCCGTTTTGGTGTTTTGTGCGGCCTTTTGTGCGGCAGATGACAGTCCTACGTTTAGCTATCTAGAATCATTGGCTTCCCGATTAGAAAAATATAGCCCCAAATTCGGCAATTTGAGTCTAGATTTTCTCTACGTGGATGCCACCAAATTAGAGCAACAATCGTGATTGTGGTGAGTTTGGGTGATTGTAATTGTTTTTATTAAATTTTGGTAAAGATTTTTATGACACTATTTTATGAATGGAAAATACTATGTGTATCTTAATTTTTATTCCACGCACAAAATTTTAATGCAGACATTTACATTGGGACCCACATGAAAAAGTAGTTTCTCAGTGTCCGTCACATCGTGGAGTAAAATTTGGGAGTTCATGTAGTAGAATTCTTTATGAATTCTTATTTATAAAATAGATAAAATATTTTCATAGATACTATATTTTCTTTTATAAATATTATAATTTTTTTCATAAGTAACTTTTTAACTCTTAAATATTACATTTTGATTAAAAAGTATTACATTTTTTCTTAAAAGTATCACATTTTAAAAAAATGTATAAATTATATTTTCCCTCATAAGCAACAACCAAGTAATTTATTCTCATTTAGCATTACACTTTTTATCATAAGTAATTCATTAAGTCCTAAATATTACAGTTTGATTTAAAAGTAGTGTATTTTTCCTTAAAAGTATAATAGTTTCCCACATAAATAATACGGAGTAATTAATTTATGTACGATTAAATAGCTAAATATTACATTTTAATTTAAAAGTATTACATTTTCTTTAAAAAAATATTACATTTTCCTTGTTAACTCCACCAGAGGTCCCTTGTCTTTGGTGGAAACTCCAAATTTAGTCTTAGATTATTGTTTTTGTCATTTAACGTCCTAGATTTATTATGTGTTGAATACTTTTAGTCCTTCTCATGACTTTTCTTATTTTTAGTAAGAACATTTTTGTCTCTTCATAATTTTTTTTGTTTCAATCGGTTTAATTAATTGGTTTAGGGCTTTACTAAAAACCAGTTGAAAAATATGGTTAATAAAAATCAGAGGTTACTTAAAGTCCTAAACCAATTAAATCGGTTCAAACCGGAAAAATAACAAAAGAAAAATATGAAAATGGACAAATATTACATTTTGATTTAAAAGTATTACATTTTTCTTTTAAAAAAATATTACATTTTTCCTTTATAAGTAGCAATCAATTTATTCTTTATTAGTATTATACTTTCCATCATAAATATTACATTTTCATCTACACGTACTCTACCTTTTTCACAAATAAGGATTTGTGAGATGATATCACAAGAGAGTCATGGTCAGTTTAAAAACTCAAAAAAAGGTTCTAAAAAATAATTTAGTAAAAATGGTTATTTCCTGTACAATAGTGGGAATTTTGAATATCTTTCTATGTTTATGTGCTGTTAATTGCATGGGTTTGCAAGGAAAAAGATTGCAAAGTAGAGATCTAGGGATTGCAAGGAAAACTTTATGCATGTTCTGATTCTTAGAGGTTTAGAGTTTACATTTAGTTGCTACTTGTAATGTATTTGCGATGGTTTTTCAATACAATTAAGAATGAAATCCTTGCAAAATGACAATTAAACTCTTTTTTTTTTTTCGTCTAAGTAGACATTTTGTGCATGCACTATTAACATTTAGCTTTGTTATTAATGTTTAGTTTTATGCTTGTTTTCGTATTTTGTTTTGGTTGTGATATTTCTTCCTTCAACTAGAAGGCTCATACACAACTACATGTAACATATGGAGAAAGTTGGCAAGTTTGCATTTGTTTTTCACCCATCCATCAAATGGCTAAAAATAAGACTTCATGGTGTGGTTTTCATGTACAAAAACTCTCAAAATCAACATTTTGAGAATGTCTCTTCACAAAATTAATAAAAACCATAACTTCCATAAATTAACAATCTATTATCATCCATTACAAAAATTCAGAGTTCACTTCTCAACAAGCCACATTTCAGTTTTACAAAAAAAAAAAAAAAATCAAATTAAACATTCTATAAGATTGATGACAATGTTTATATATCCAAAAACATAACTAACCTAACTTGTCCTTAATTGAGTGGTTTAAATTAAATGAAACTTGAAACCTTGTAGTTACCAAACCAACTGTTTGACCAACTCAGTTGGGTCGCTCCACCTTAATTCTAATACATAAACAACTTATCCTGGTAAAATAAATACAGAGTAGTAAAATCAATCACAATATAAACCCGTCGTAAATTCAAGTAATATACAACATATATAGTTTATCAATGCAATTCAAATTGGTAGAAGTGGTTAATGTTCCACTTAATTATATATCCTATATTTTGTATGCATGCAATGTATGTTGTGTCACAATAAATGAATGAAAATGTTTTAAACAATTTAGAAGTTTAAAAAATTTTGGGATAAACATTTTTTAATTAAAATTAGGGATGACTTATTTTTTAGCAGTGAGATTGACTTGGAGGTGTCGTCTTTTCAATAAGTGATTGGCTAGTAGAAATCTTAAGTCAGATCACGACTTAGCAGTTAGCATAAGATAAGGAGACTTGTTGACAGAATTAAAGCTATGGTTGAAGTTATTGTTGATCAAGACAAGCTAAAAAACATATAATTTTGTTTAACAAATGTATTTTCACTATTTTGAAATGTTTGATAGTATAAATTGAGCAAATAAAATAGCAGTATGTAAATGCGTAAGTAAAGAGAGTTGAGAATAAGAGAATTTATAATATTTCGGTGGGTTGTGTAATCTTTCTAATTCATGTTAGAACAATTTAGCAAAAATCACATTTTAATTCGCGATTTTATTTGAGGTATTAATTTGGGCAAAAACTTGTGTGAGACCGTCTCACGAGGTATTAATTTGGGCAAAAACTTGTGTGAGACCGTCTCACCATGAGACGGGTCGGGTCGGGTCGGGTCAAGATGCAAATGTAACACTTATATGCACAAATGTCATACTTATATGCTCAAATGTAATACTAATTAGGAATAAAATTTTTGTTACTTATTAGGGTAAATGTAATACTTTTAAAGGAAAATACAATACTTTTATCTTTCGATTTAAAAGTATTACATTTTTCCTCAAAAGTATTATATTTGCCCTTATAAGTGAGAAGCACTTGTCAACATTACTTATTATGAAAAATGTATTACTTTTTCTCTTATAAGTAACAAAAATTATATTTTTGATTAGTGTTATATTTGAGCATATAAGTGTGAGATTTGCACATATAAGTATGACATTTGCATGGTGCGTTGACCCGACCCGACCCGTCTCACGAATAAGGATCCGTGAGACGGTCTCACACAAGTGTGACCCATTAATTTGAGGGGATCACTTTCGATTTAAGTCGGGTCAAAGTGTATTTGAGATTTTGTATATTAACACGCTCAAAATGGTTAATACGTAATAGGTAAATGAGGTAATTGGTTTTCAAATGTACTATGAAGTTTTGAAAGGTTTTAAAGAAATTTTTGTCACACATTGAAAAAGTACGTGAATTTGTACTAGTATAAATATATTTTAATCTTTTAAGAGGTTTGAAATGCATTGCTTGAAGGCTTGAATGCACTCTCTTATGCATCGTAGTTTAGGACTTATTATTATTACTATTATTATATTAAGTTCAATAGGATATTTGAGCGACCTAAAGCTCTTGGAGCTTATTTTGGAGTTTGATTTGCACCGTATTCTCTAGAGAGTCCTATGCTACACAATTTACACCCCTTAAAAAGTTGAATTATATTTATATTGGTGCAAACCCATATGTTAATATGTTATGCTTTTCCAATGTATGTGGGACTACTTATAATTCGTTCAAAGTTTTATTTTTTTCAATTTAATGAGTACACTTTGAGATAAATTTATTATTCACATATTATCCGTTTTGAGTGTATAATATATCAAATTAATTCTCTCACTTAGGAGAACCTAAATCCATTTTGACATGACCCAAATTGAAAGTGAATTCATTCAAAATATTGTCTCAAAATCACCACTTAAATGCCATTTTTTGATAATTTTTTCAACATGCACTTCCCTTTTGAGGGAGGTAAAATAGGAAGGTTACTTTGCACTCCAGTTATGGTCCATATTTTTCTCTCCTAACATCATGAAGAGAAGAAAATAAATAGATTTTAAAGAAAGTGCGGTTTATCACACACCTTGAATTTTTTGTGTTTTCTTAACTTTTTTTTTTTTTGGAGGAATTTGTTTGTTTTCATAATAAAAATTCCTACAATCCACTCTCACTTAACTCTAAGGAAGGGATCCACTAATAAATTTGATAAAAAAATACAAAGTGGTCGTTCTTTCACAAAAATCTTCCACAAAGTCCCTAGATTACTTTATGTTTCCTCCATAGTTCTTTGCTTCCATGGTTAATTACAAACTCACCTTAAACTTCACGACTCATCTAATCTTCACAAATATTTACCACAATAAAGTCTCATTGTAATACTTGATTTCCAACCTCCCTGGTGTTCTTTCCCAAGAGTAGTTATCACAACTTTCTAGTTCTTCGTTATCTTTCTTCAAGGAATGATCTGAGTTGAGGTCAGGATAAGGATGCGCATTTTGATGGATTTAAAGGATTTAATGTGGCTTAGAGATTGTTTGTGGGTAGGTTTAAGAGCTTTAATTTAAACGCTAGATAGTAAGCTAGTGTCAGTTCAAGCTATGAACTTCTCGTCAGAAGAGATGCCATTGTATCAAGAGAGAGAATAGGAGAGAGAGTGAGAAGAGATCATCTGCTATACAAGATTCATAGAACAGTATTTTCTGACATTGTAATTTAATGCTCATGTGCTGCTGTGCTCACAGCAGGCGCCCATGCGGGCGCGTGCACTGCACGTGCCCGCAAGGAGCGAGGCGCGCCCGACCACATTTTTTTTAATTATTTTTTTAAATTTGATTTGTTTTAATTTTTTTTTCTCCACCCTCATTTTCTTTTTTCTAATCACACTTACAAAAACTTCTAAAAAATCGCGAAAAACCTCCATTGATAATGATGCTCTAAGTTGAAAGAATTTCTATATCCTTTCCTTGAAATTCAAATTCTTTTGAATTTCGATGTTGGCACTTTGTCTTAGTTGTATATAGGATAACGGCAGTATTTAAGAATTATTTTCTAGATTTGTGTTGCCTTTTGTTGGAAAATATGATTAAAATTGACATTTTGAGTGACTATTTTGTGTTACAAATATATGTAGAATTCACTTTTGTTTTGGGCGGTCAAAGTATATTTGAGTTTTTTTAAATGAGACGAAAAATTGATATATTGTAGTTCAAAATTGATAATGGGTAAATGAGAAAATTGATTCTCAAATTGTACTCATGAAGTTGGAAAATTTGGAGTTGGGAAGGCTTGTAACTTGTAAGGAGCTAGCCATTGTTCCACATTGAAAAATGATGTGGGTTTGCACAAGTATATAACAATTCTTCTTGTATAATAGCTCTTGTCAAGTGTAGTGAAAAGGCTGAATGACTATGCCATTTTTTTTTTTTAAAGATATTATTGATAGTTGGAAGAAATATGTACCTTTAATATGTATATATTGCACTGCTGTATTAAACAACTTCTCACAATGAAAATTCCTTGGAATAAAATTTTGTAGTGGATACCCAACTTAACTGGTATCTAAGTTCAAAAGGGACAAATAAATTATAGAGCGAAGTCTTCAATTTCTAAAGATTCATGTCTTCTAGTTAAAAATATTTTATGTTAAATAAGCTATTCTTCTAAAATATTTTATAGAGTAAAGTCTCTTCAATCTAGAAGTGAAAACTCTTCCGTTTGTCAATCTCTTCTAATCAAGAACCTCTTTTGAGATCGAGTTAACTTCTTCCATTTGACATTTTATGTTGATTCTTCATGTAAGATAAGAAAATTACATTTTTCGTTCCTAAATTATAACGTATTAATTGTAAAATTTGTCTTTAATTGTTGATTGTGCTCATTTTTCGTCCCTAAACTATCATAGACGTTCCACTTTTTCAAAATTTCCAAGAAGCACGATTCACATGATTTCCTTATTGCCCTTTGATTCCAATTTTACGTCTCTTCTTCCTCTAATTAAATCAGTACCTTCTTTATTTTATATTTCATTTAAATCTCACCCATATAGATTTTAGATAATCAAAAGTTATGATGAGTTTCTAGTTCTCATGACGAGTTCTCATTTGAACATATATATATATATATATATATATATATATATATATATATGCATAGGATTAGATGTGAAGAGGAGCTCAGGAAGGACGGTGCGAATAAATATGAGCCCTTGGTATGTTCAGATCAACAGCTTTAAAAAAAAATTTACACTTCTAATTTATTGTCTTTGCATTCTATTCAAATTTGTGAAGGCTCAACAATGTGCGCTAAAAGACACAAAATTGTGCATTCATCTTCACGAAATTATTAAACCCGTGACTTTTCGCCCCTCTTTCACGGGACTTAGCAATAGGTCTGTTGAACATACTTGTTAAATCAATCTATTAACAATGTGCACTCAAACGCAAAAAAATAATGCACGCATAGACAAAATACGCACTTACATACAAAATTACCAAATTGTCACCGCATTTTTAAAAAAAAAATTTCTTCAGTTGATCTATATATATATATATATATATATGGGTTCCCGTACGGTTGGGTGTGTCATGTGTAGTTGTGTAGTGAGATGAGAGTCATTGATCTTGCATAAATCAACGTCCAGGATTAACAATGATTAAAATATCGCGGTGCTTTTTGCATCTAGGTCAAATTTAAGGTGCGTGGTTTTTGTGCTTAAAGTGTGTGGTGTTTGTGCTATGTGATTAAGGTGCGTCAGTTGTTGAAAACTTAAGTGCATCACCCTAAAGCTTTAGGTGCGTGGTTTTCCTTCTTAAGATGCGTGATTTATGTGCTTAAGGTGCGTTAATAGTTGAAACTTAAGGTGCGTCGACCTAAGGCTTTAGGTGTGTGGTTTTCCTTTTAAGGTGCGTTGTATTCCTTCTTAAGGTGCGTTGTATTCCTTCTTAAGGTGCGTCAGTCTAAAGCTTTAGGTGCATGAGTTTCCTTCTTAAGGTGTTGTTTTTTCCTTCTTAAGGTACTTTGTTTTCCTTCTTAAGGTGCATTGGTTGTTGAAGCTTAAGGTGCGTTGGCCTAAGGCTTTAGGTGCGTTGTTTTCCTTCTTAAGGTGTGTTGGTCTAAAGCTTTAAGTGCATGAGTTTCCTTCTTAAGGTGATTTTTTTCCTTCTTAATGTACTTTAATTTGTTTTCCTTCTTAAAGTGTGCCGGTTTAAATCTTTGGTTGCATGAGTTTCCTTCTTAAGGTGTTTTTTTTTCCCCTTCTTAAGGTACTTTGTTTTCATTCATAAGGTGCATTTATTTCCAGCTTAAGGTGTGTCATTATATTTTTACCTTTTGCTTATTTAATTGAGAACAATCTTTCTTGTTTTTTTTTTTTTTTTTTAAGAGTTTAAAAACATAACCAATATTCTTTATAAGATTTTCTCTACAAATCATATTTATGTTAATTCAACTTAATGTCCGTAGATTAAAAGTTTAAGGTGCATCAGTTTAGAAGTTTTTTTAAAGAGCGTTGATCATCGCACAACCGCACGAGAAGCTATCCCCGCACCTGAACCATCCCATATATATATATATATATATATATATATAGGGATGAATTCGGGTGCGGGGATGCTCCTAGGTGCGGTCATGTGGTTAGATTTGAGCTATTGATCAAATCTAGATCAATGGATCAAATCAATGAAAATTAAAAAAAGAAACGTGTGTCTAGAAGAAAGAAACATAAACTAAAAATGGTGCACCTTAAGTGATAGAAACACGCACCTTAAGTGTTAGAATAACGCACCTTAAGTGTTAAAACGACGCACCTTAAGTATTGACATCGCGCACCTTCAATTTATAACAATGGCGCACCTTATGTGATACAAAGACGCACCTTAAGTGTTAAAATGACGCACCTTAAATTTTGTTCAAAAGTTTTGTTCTTGAGGGTCTAAGCTAGGGGTCTGACAAACCCATCAGTTCAAAAGTTTTGTTCTTGAGGGCCTAAGCTAGGGGTCTGACAGACCCATCAGTTCAAAAGTTTTGTTCTTGAGGGTCTAAGCTAGGGGTCTGTCAAACCCCTCACTCAGGCCCCTTAGTTCAAAAGGGAGAAGGGTGACAGGCAAAGAGTGTCTGTTATCCTCTGTTGCCTTCTTCTTGAGGTACTGGGTGATGGGCGACCCTAGCCCGCTAGTTATGTGGATAGGTTTGTTTCGGTTTTGAAGAAGAAACAAGGCGCACCTTAAGCGCAAGACCTGCGCACCTTAAGTCCAAGACTTACACACCTCAATCCCAAACCCTATGCACCTTAAGTTTGACCCATATGAAAAATGACCAAATTGTCACCGCGTTTTTTAAGCGTTGTTAATCCTGGACATTGATTTTAGCAAGATCAATGACTCTCCTCTCACTGCACAATCACACTTGAGCGCTCCAACCGCACGAGAACCGATTTCTCTATCTCTCTCTCTCTCTCTCGCTATATATATATATGTTAATTTTTAAAAAATAAAATTAAAAAAAATACATTTTGTTTGAAACTTGAAGAAGAATTTCAATCTCAATCAGATGTAAATGGCAGATGATGGAAGAGGTAATAAGAAGACAGAGAGAAAAATAATGTATATTATTTTAGGTTAAATAAAGGTAAAATAGTCAATAAAATAGATAATCTAAAAGACTCAGGAATAGAGTAATATCAAGAAGGGCCAACTAATAGCTATTCTCTTTGCAAGGGATAGGTTACTTGGAATACAGGTCTTTGCCATAAAATATAGTATAGTAGATATTTCGGCTGCTGAACTGACGACAGCCATATTAATTACGAGTACGTGTACAAAGTAATTGCCATAAGTAGTACTCCGTATCTTCTTAATCTATTGGCCGTACTAATAGTGAAGATTGGATAATGATAATAATTGAATTCTTTGGTTAATAAAACCCCAGTTTTACTGGCCAGACAAGCACAAACGATATCTAGAGTTTTGTTTTTTCTTTCAACAACTATCTCTTATAGACTTTTGTTGTATAGTATGTATCACGGAGAACGCTAAGCATTTTAGTATATAGGGAAATTTGCAACGTAGCAATCTTGCAAGTGGCCGGGAGGAAAGCTATATATTAACATTTAACAGCGCTTGCAGCTAGCTAATATAATCTGCGAGTGAGTATGATCCGACAAGACGATATCTTCGATTGCGACTGCGACTTTATACGGCCATGTTTGACTAAGTGGCGAATTGAATTGAAAGATCGAGATGAGAGGTTTTTGAGCTGAGGTTTATGTGTGGATGGGAGGTTTAATATTGGCCACAAAATTAAGTATAAGATTATAATCCGGCCAAGAGGACTCACTGACTACCTTATCTCGGATCGGATCGGAGAATTTATGGATGGCCTTTGCTTCCTTTTCGGATAACCTAACCTACAGAAGAGCTGAGGTTACGTTGCCGCGCCCCATAATTAGCTCTCTGCTTGCTCTAATCTTCAATTCTCGCTGATGACAATCCAATCCCATCCAAGGCCATCTGCTTTCATCCAACGTTACGTTGCCGCTGCAAATTCCTCCGATCCCTAAGCTCCGTAACATCATATCGCTGCTTCAATTCGTTTCATGCTTCTTTTGAGCGATCGAGCCCCGTAGGGATGGCAATGGGTGGGATAATGAGAAGTATACTCCAAGTCCTATCCCTAAAATCTCATCCTCTCCTTGTCTTCGTCCTATTAGAGATAAGAATTTTTTGCCAACACGGACAACTCAACTAATCACAGAAGTAAAATTTGTCAAGAGATCAATGATGGTGTTTCACCAATAGCAGCATAGAGCAACATCTCAAATGAGAAGACTCGTTCACAAAAGTCTAGCACCTATTGATCAAGTCATCATGATTAACCCCCCACAATCCTCTTAGGTCAAGGTGTGGGGTGCCTAAGGTGGACAATTTCACCTTTTGTCACAAGAGATAAGAATATTTTTTATCCCATTTCAGTCAACCTTAGTCAAACTAATATAAATCTTAATATTTAAATAAAATAATTTAAATATAAAATTTTTAATCCTAAAATACTTAAATTTTCAATAACAACCGAGATGTCAAATATATGCTCTGTTTGACACACTTGGCTGAAAATCTAGTTGAAAGCTAGGCAGCTAAAAAGCAAGTAATGTTTGGTGTTGATAAGTGTAAAAAAAAATGACATAAAAGGATAAACTGAGATATTAGGGTTTTAATTAATGAATGTTAGATGGTGTTGTTTTTGTAAATTAATAATGATAAAGAAAGAAAAAGAAAAGTAAAAAAAAATTTTGAAGCGCAACTTGGAATACGTTTCAAAATAAACTATTATTTTAAACTTCTCATGTTTTACCAAACAACGCTTAATTTTTTATTTTTATTTTATATCTCAATTAAGGAAGGGGGAAACCCAATTATAGTCTAGTTTATTTCATACATTTGACGCCAAGAGGGGAAACCATTAAGGTTATCATCAAGGTAGGCAAGTACGTCTTCTGGGGGTTGATCGAGAACATGCATGCCTCGTGGCCATCTTTTGGCAAGTATTGCTAGAACATCTGTCGTTGTATTCTGCTCGTGTGCAACCAGAGAAAGCTGCCAGTCATCCATGCCCCGCAACTCACGAGTACATGCTAAGAGCATCCTTATCAGTGGAGTTTTTTCGCGGTTATTGAGGAGTTTTTGTAAGTGTGATTAGGAAAGAGAATATCGAGAGAAGGAAAAAAAGAAAAAGAAAAAAGAAAATAATCACAAAGCCTGACAGTTTGTAAAAAAAATAAAAAATAAAAAATTAAAAAGCAATGCAAAAGTCAGAGTGGCAGCCGCCACTCTGACTCGCCCAGCGGGCGCGTGTTCCACACGCGCCCGCTTGGGGCGGGAAGTGCGCCAAACGCGCACTTCCTTGGTTTATTTATTTATTTTTAATTCTGTCAAAACTGACAATATCCATGTTTTAGCAGATGAATTCTTTCTTCTCTAAATATCTCCTACATCAGTTCAAGGTTCTTAATCTTAGTTTTTACACTGACATGATTCTCCTATTATACAATGGTGTGGATGCTCTAACAATATGTTGTGGACTGTGGCATTTACCATGGTAACTCCGTTCAAGCCGTCAACTACAACCTTTGAGTCACTCTCAAACACAACATGTTTAACGCCCAATGAGTTGGCCAGTTGGATTCCTCTTAACAATGCCCAGGCTTTCGCCACTAATATATCCGATTCTGAAATCTGAACCTTTATTTACTCCTTATTTTGGTTATTTGTGGTACAAAATGTCCTTATCTTAGTGGGAATCTATGACTCGTTTGTGTGTTATTTGTTCTTAGGTGTAATTGTCCACGACGAGTAGCAAAGGGGATAAATTGCTCCCCTAGGGTTTTATGTTTGAATTGGATTGTTAATTCGTCTTGTTAGTGATTGATGGCCATCAATTGTTAACTTATTTTGGAGAGGATTTCATCTCAACGAAAGTTGGATGAAAGACTCGATCCTAACCAATTTCAAACCCAATTTTCCTACTATGAAAATCAGGGTATTTGGGGCTTATAGTGATTTTGTGTTTTAAGGGTTAGGATTAATGCATCACGAAAGTGGGCAATCCTACTCTAATTATTGTTTATTGATTACTACTGTAGCTTGAACCTGAATTCTTTTGTGCATTGCCATAATTCCCTTGGTGAATTTATTTTTCCCTTAATTCTAAGTTGTTGGTGCATCAAGAAAGCAATACTCCAAATCTGGACCCATCTTTATTCATATAGTTTATTCCATGTTTAATTTGCATTCATTTTATTTTCCATACTCAGTCATAATTTGCTTGGATCCTTCTGAATTCCAATATATTAGTGTCTAGAATCTTGCAATTCATACAAGTACGTATCATAGTCACAATCCTCAGCTCTTCTGGGGGTTGATCGAGAACATGCATGCCTCGTGGCCATCTTTTGGCAAGTATTGCTAGAACATCTGTCGTTGTATTCTGCTCGTGTGCAACCAGAGAAAGCTGCCAGTCATCCATGCCCCGCAACTCACGAGTACATGCTAAGAGCATCCTTATCAGTGGAGTTTTTTCGCGGTTATTGAGGAGTTTTTGTAAGTGTGATTAGGAAAGAGAATATCGAGAGAAGGAAAAAAAGAAAAAGAAAAAAGAAAATAATCACAAAGCCTGACAGTTTGTAAAAAAAATAAAAAATAAAAAATTAAAAAGCAATGCAAAAGTCAGAGTGGCAGCCGCCACTCTGACTCGCCCAGCGGGCGCGTGTTCCACACGCGCCCGCTTGGGGCGGGAAGTGCGCCAAACGCGCACTTCCTTGGTTTATTTATTTATTTTTAATTCTGTCAAAACTGACAATATCCATGTTTTAGCAGATGAATTCTTTCTTCTCTAAATATCTCCTACATCAGTTCAAGGTTCTTAATCTTAGTTTTTACACTGACATGATTCTCCTATTATACAATGGTGTGGATGCTCTAACAATATGTTGTGGACTGTGGCATTTACCATGGTAACTCCGTTCAAGCCGTCAACTACAACCTTTGAGTCACTCTCAAACACAACATGTTTAACGCCCAATGAGTTGGCCAGTTGGATTCCTCTTAACAATGCCCAGGCTTTCGCCACTAATATATCCGATTCTGAAATCTGAACCTTTATTTACTCCTTATTTTGGTTATTTGTGGTACAAAATGTCCTTATCTTAGTGGGAATCTATGACTCGTTTGTGTGTTATTTGTTCTTAGGTGTAATTGTCCACGACGAGTAGCAAAGGGGATAAATTGCTCCCCTAGGGTTTTATGTTTGAATTGGATTGTTAATTCGTCTTGTTAGTGATTGATGGCCATCAATTGTTAACTTATTTTGGAGAGGATTTCATCTCAACGAAAGTTGGATGAAAGACTCGATCCTAACCAATTTCAAACCCAATTTTCCTACTATGAAAATCAGGGTATTTGGGGCTTATAGTGATTTTGTGTTTTAAGGGTTAGGATTAATGCATCACGAAAGTGGGCAATCCTACTCTAATTCTTGTTTATTGATTACTACTGTAGCTTGAACCTGAATTCTTTTGTGCATTGCCATAATTCCCTTGGTGAATTTATTTTTCCCTTAATTCTAAGTTGTTGGTGCATCAAGAAAGCAATACTCCAAATCTGGACCCATCTTTATTCATATAGTTTATTCCATGTTTAATTTGCATTCATTTTATTTTCCATACTCAGTCATAATTTGCTTGGATCCTTCTGAATTCCAATATATTAGTGTCTAGAATCTTGCAATTCATACAAGTACGTATCATAGTCACAATCCTCAGCGGGACGATATTTTCACCCCCTTTTCACTATCACCACTTTACTCATCGGTCGCCAAGGGAGAGCATTTACATATGTTATTAGTAAATCCACTGACCTAGAAACCGGAGCTGTTCCTTACAACTTCTCCATAACCCGCTGCATTGTTCTGAAGATTCACACTACCATCAATATTATTTTTGAAATAATTTCCTTTCCTTAGGGCTTTACCCAGCTGACTCGTTTCCAGACTCCAAAATTAGCTGAACCAGTTCCATTAGAGCAATTAGACCTGGTAAAGGCTAGATTAAATTCTCTCAGCTAGGTGGTGATCCAGTTGATCTTGAAATTCATGGGCTTTTCAATGTTAGAGAAGATTGCTTCATTTATATATCCACTTTTAGAGCCACCGCACTATGATAGATTGATAGCAAATAGGGAGGCATTGTTATGGGGGTTGCTACCTTGGTTCTTCTCGTTAGTTCCTTGGTCTAACCATTTGGTGAAGGGGAGTGCACTAGTTCTCGTGGTGAAATCAGGGAGAATCACCTTCCATATAGCTACTGCCTTTGGGCATCTTCGTATCATATGCTTAGTGTCTTCCACTACGTTACTACAAAGCCAGCACTTATCATTTGTAGTAAAGCCACGTTTAGCTCTATTGCTGTTAGACATTATTCTGTCATGTCTAACCAGTAATAAAAAGGCCCGAATGCGGTTCCAAACCTTTAGACTACGTAGATAGGACCAGTGGTGAGCCGTCGTAGGCTCCCAAATTAAAACCTTACAATATGTAATATTGAGAGTAAGGATCGTTCCCACGAGGAGCAACTAATTCACTTATGTGTTTAAATTATAGAGAGGGGGTTTGGTATGAAATTGACGTTCAAGGTATATAAATGATTAAGAATAGAAAAGATAAGAATCAAGCGAAGTTTACTATTGAAATCAATTGAATTTTTAACACTTGGTCTAAGAAAATATTCACCACCAAGTGTCCGAGTCTTAATTACTGTTCATCGACTCCAAGACAAATTCACTTGCATTTGAGTATTCATTATGGAATTCATTCATGTTTTTCCTTAGTCATTGGTAATCAAACACAAGCGGTATCAACTATCCCTAACTATCAAATAACACAAGACAAGCGCTTATATTTAACTTGATAGCAACATTAAAACGAGAAAAATCAACGAAACTAAACAACATAAACACAAGCGGTTATGTTAAATTCATATTAATATTAATATTCTTCCTATGATTGAATTAACACTAAAGCCGTGATAGAATTAATCATAGTTGCTACTTAGAAAAGATCGAAAATAAATTACAAGAATCATTTCCTATTCTAGCTATGAATTGAATCAAATAATTAAACTAGTAGGCCTTCTAGCAATCAAATGAAACAATTAATCAAAACAAATAAAAGCACAGGAGAATATCAAATACTCAAATGGATATGAATTCAACATTAAGAACTAATTCAATTTCACAGTACAAAAAGATCTAGGGTTCATATAATCTTGACCAAGTTTAGAGAATTAGCCTCGCAGGGCTACGAACCATAAAACTTAACATGGAAGAAAAATTGTGAACTGTAAAAATATAAAATAAAGCAACTAGCTACTCTGATTATATTGCCTCAACAACAAAAACTCACTACTATTTATACACTTCTAATCTCAACAAAATCTCTTAAATTGAGCAAAACAATTCATTGAAAATAAACTTGCACCTCTCAAAAATAGAGCTAGATGGTTGAAATTATCTTTGTCGTCCAATTCCCTACTGCTGTTGCTAATCGAAAACTGTCTTCTTCGGAACTCCTTCAAACTTGCGCTGGAATCGTTGGTGCCATTTTTGGAGTCGACAAAATTTTTGTGTGATAAAAATGAATTGGGTAAAGGTATTTATAGGGTTGAATGGTTGATAAAAAGAAAAAAAAAATTGTATTCGGCCAGTGCAACGACCAAAAATTTGGCCGTTGCACCGACCAGAAATATGAGAGTAACTTGGCCTCCGGCAGAGGCTACAAGCAAATATGCAACGGCCAAAATATTTTATTTTGGCCGTTGCACATTGCAAATATTTTGGCCGTTGCACATTGCAGGGCTAAGTTTAGGTTAAATTAAATTTTTTTTTTTATAAATTATAAAATCCATTTAGCCATGGCAGCAAAGCATGCGCTTCCCGCCCTAGGCCAGACGGGCATGGGTCGATTCCGTGCCGGGCCCCGAATTTATTTTGAAGGACCTGAACTGGCCCTTAATAAGTCGGTTCCGGTTTGAGCTAAGTCCGGTCCAGGCTCACTTTTTTCCAGGTCGATTCAGGATTAGTTCGACCTTGAACCGGTCCGTAGCCATCTCTATGGCTTGCTGCACGTCTGGGGGGTTGTGTTTTCAAAGAAGAAGATTGAGGACTTTTGGAAGTTCACATGTTCGCCTGAGGCTTTACAGAATGTATCCAGGCAGCCTTTAATCACTTTTACTTGTTCGATCGTGGCCTCGCCAAATAATGTCATATCATCTGCTAAGAGCAAGTGCGAGATATTAGGGCCTTGTCTCGAAACTCTAATACCTTTCCATGAACTAGACTTAACAGTGTGCACAATTAAGTAACTAAGTCTCTCAATATAGAATACGAAAATGAGAGGAGAAATGGGGTCTCCCTGTCTAATGACTCGCTTAGGGTTGAACAAGTCTGAATGCTCTCCATTCCAGGTGATCGCGAACCTTGGTGACCGTATGCAAGCTAAAATGTTCCTCCTCCATATTTGGTTAAAGCCGATATCTTGCAAGGTGTCATGGATAAAGTCCTAAGATAAGCAATCGTATGCCTTCTCTAAGTCTATCTTCACGACCATCTAGCCGGTGGAACCTTTCTTCATTCTCATAGAGTTCAAAACTTCTTGGTATACAGTAATGTTGTTGGTTATTTGTCTGCCAGGTACGAAGTTCGTCTGGTAGGAACCTATCATCTTCTACGAAATGGCTTTTAGTCAAGTTGTCATGACCTTGGTGAGCACAATTTGTAGGATACGTTTCCTAGCCCTGTGGGCCTTTGTTGTTTCACCGTCTCAAGATTTGGGATTTTAGGAATTAGATAAATTAAGGTATCATTGCATCTCTCTAGCAAGTGCCCACTATCAAAGAAGTTGGTAGCAAAATTGATAATAGATTTTCCTACTGTATTCCAAGCTTGTTGGTAGAAGCCAACACTAAAAGCATCTGAACCCGATACCTTGTAGGGAGACATATTAAAAAGCTCCTGCTTAATTTCATCATAGGAAAAAAGGTTTGTTAATCTTCTACCATTCCTATGTTTGTATTGATGGGAATTGGCCATATAATATGCTCATATATGTTGTCTCTAGCTCCTTCTGTAAACAGATTGATGACGTATGAATTATTTTACCATATTTTACAATATTACGTAAACGTTAATAGTATAAGTGTATTTTGAGCGAGAAGTTAAAATGAAGGTTTTGTTTTTATTAATAGTATAGAAGATAGATAGATATAGATTATCATAAATAGATTTATTATTATAAATAATAAATAATAAATATTATAATCATTAAAATAATTAATATTTTATAAAAAATAACTTTATAAAAAATTTATATTATTTTTCAAAGAAAATGAACCAACTTAAAAAAAAATACAATTTTCTAACTTTCATTCAAAAAAATACGTAGTAATTTTTTAATTTCCGCCAAACATTAAAAATAAATAAATCTGAAAAATAATTTTAATTTTCTGTTTTACGAAAATACTTTCCTTTCTTTCCAAACGACACCTTAATATAGCTTGGGGAAACAATCTCACTGTCGCAGTTAGGGTTTCATTATCTTCTCCCAAAAACATAACAACCCCAGCCACTGTCGCCGCTTTTTTTCCAAACTATCACAGCTCTCTCTCTCTCTCTCTCTCGCCACACTCGCCGTCCGGCACTATCTCTCGCCCTCGGTCAACAGCCGCCTGAAGCATCGTGAGAGGTAACGAGCCCTTGGTTTTTATGTCTTTAATAAAGATCCTATAACCTATAATGCAATCTATATATTTCAAGGACTTTTAGTGCTGGAAGTTTGGAAATTAGAATGCGCCAATTATAGCGATTTAGAGATTTTTATTCTGCAATTTTACAGAATGCGTGTTGGCTGTTATCGCTTTTAATTTCTTCCCATATCATTGTTCGTTTTACAGAATTGATGATTACACTGTTTGAATGTATGTTTCTATATTCGTACACACTTACTTGTTGTGCTTATTTAATTAGATGCTAATAGTGGAAGGAATAAATATTTAATTAGCTGTTTAAATGTTCAACATTATGAACAAATAGCTCAGTGCTATTTCTGGTGATAAGTGATTCTTCTCTATTCAGGTTTTTTTTTTTTTTTTTAAAAAAAAAATGGTGTTCAGCTGCTGTATATCAACTGCATCATGTCTTACCGAATTCGGTGCTCATTTAATCTGTGCAGATGAATGTAGAAAAGCTTCAAAAGATGGCCGGTTCTGTCCGGACCGGTGGCAAGGGAACTATGAGGAGGTTTGTTTGCTATTAGTTTTATGTGGAGTATTAGATTTCCTTTTCTGCATTATTCTCTTTCTAGAAGAAAATGTAGTTACCATTTGAGTGATAGGTGTTTGCATCTGCAATAGGAATATGTGATAGTTCTATTTAATTTGGCTATTGGTGGAAGGAAATGGTTTTGACAATATAGAAAAATTTATCTTAATTTTGTTTGGGAATGCCCATCTCCTGCGCAGCTGTTCTAATTGCATGCTGATGCACTATTCCGTTTATTTGTGTGATTGTTTTCATATATTTACTTTATTAAGAAGTAGTTTATTGTTTGATAGTGTTTAATTCATCTCCCTATACAGAAAGAAGAAGGCGGTTCACAAAACTACTACTACGGATGACAAAAGACTTCAGAGTACTCTGAAGAGAATAGGGGTGAATGCCATTCCTGCCATAGAAGAGGTGAACATTTTCAAGGAGGATGTAGTTATCCAGTTCCTTAATCCAAAAGGTATAAGTGCTATAAAATATGTGATATTCATATGCTCTTTAATCACCATCCATTTGGCTAAATAGTTTCCCCATTTTTTCTCTACAGTTCAAGCTTCAATTGCTGCAAATACTTGGGTTGTGAGTGGTTCTCCTCAGATTAAGAGTATGTGCTCTTTGTTTTACAGTTTGTAAAAGTTACTTTTGAGAGCTATATTATTCTTGGTATCAATTTGTTTAATGTTGCAAAAATGTTTAAATGAAAACTTTTATTTTTGATTTGTTTTTCCATTTTTTGGTGTTCTTTTCTGCTTAGATCATTCATTGGATTTGTTGCCAAGCATGTCTACTAATGTTGATGTACTTATATTGATGTGATTTTGTGTATCTTTAGTGCTTTTGTTGTCAAATAGTGGAGGTTGTGTTAGTGTGTTACCCTTTTTTTAGTACTTTGTTTTACCATGTTTCAAGCAAGACTAGACAAAAAACTAACATTTACTTTTCCTTGCAGAATTGCAAGATATTCTTCCTCAAATTATTCACCAATTGGGTATGCAATCCTTATTCCCTCTTAATCTCTGTTTCAATAATGCATCGAGCATTGGAGTATTTCGTTTAATGCTTGTTTAAACTTCCATGTAGGTCCTGACAATCTCGAGAACTTGAAGAAGTTGGCAGAGCAGTTCCAAAAGCAAACGACTGGTACCACCGATAGTGCAGATGCAACTAGTGGTGCAAATGCCCCACAAGAAGATGATGATGATGAGGTGCCCCAACTTGTGGATGGTGAAACCTTTGAAGCTGCTGCTGACGAGGGACAAAAATAAAATTTCAATTAAATTTTGTTCCTTTTTAAGTTCTATGAGATCTTTCGTATCCTTGGGTGAGTGCTGAATATGATTTGTATTCTGAGATACTAAGCTTTTATTACATGGATGCTATTGCTATCAATTAATTTTACCCTTTAGAAGTTCTTCACACCTTTTGACAGAAGCACAGATGAATGGCAAGTAGCCCTTTTTTCCTCTGGATATGTAATTTATGCCCAGTTGGTCTTATTTAGATGCATTATTTTTAAAAGTAGGATACAAGTGATTATTGCTGTTTAATTAAGGTTATCAAGATTGGGTTAGCTTGAATAAGATGGAATCATCTTTCTAGTTAATAAAGGGGAGGGGACCCTTATCCATCTCTTTAGAAAATGGAGTTTGTGCATGATTGTTGGAGACTTTGCTTGAGCTAGTGAGATTTTAAGGCGGATCATGCTAAATATTCCTACATTATCATTTAAACTATCC
The DNA here is from genome assembly GCF_003576645.1 of Ipomoea triloba. Classification (NCBI taxonomy): domain Eukaryota; kingdom Viridiplantae; phylum Streptophyta; class Magnoliopsida; order Solanales; family Convolvulaceae; genus Ipomoea; species Ipomoea triloba. The sequence continues at coordinate 21,079,533 of NC_044928.1, forward strand.
CAACAATAATTCCACAAACCAAAGCACTGGGGAAGCGAAATGGAAGAAACCTCAGCTGGTTTTATGAAGATGAATGTGAACGCGACCATCGATAAAGAAAATGCAAATATGGGCTCCGACAGCATCATCAAGCACGAGAGGGGAAGGTTCATAGCTGCAAGAGGTTCACATTGGAGAGGATTTTACTCACCAAGGGAAGCGTGAGCTGCAGCTATTAGAGAAGCACTTAGCTGGACTAAAGAGAAAAATTTCGAAAGAGTGCGAGTGGAAACGGGTTTACTCCTAGCTGTTCAACATTTAAATCATCGTAGAGGAGAATCTCCATTTTATCTTGTTATTAGAGATATAGAATACTTATTGAGACGGCTCTCTCAAGTTTCTTTATCATTTGTTAAGAGATTAGCGAATCGGGCAACTCATGCTATAACTAAGCAGTTCGTTTCTAGGTCTGGTTGTGTGCAGTGATAGACTAACCCTCCTTCTCGAGTTTAATTCTTGGGTCTTAGCTAATTCTATTAGGTAGATAGAATTTGTTGTTTTCATTAGAGTTCAGAATTTTTGCATGAAACTCCAACTTCTTCCTTCGTATCGATTAATTCCTTCTTGGATTATACCCCTCAAATTCGATTCATCTTTCATGAATAACTAAATCTTTGTCCTAGCGCATCCTGAACCGTTTCCCCACTCTAAAAAAATCTTTTTACTCTAATACAACATTAGCTTTGGGGATGAAGCTTGTTTTAAGGGGGTTAGGATGTGATACCCCAAAAATCTATTTTTAAACAAAACCTCTTTCAAGCAAAACTCTTGAAATAAAAGCTCTTTTATTTAATGATTTCCTTCTATGAATTTTTATAACTATGAAACTATATTTTATAAATACCTTATATAGTTTGGAAATGAATGATGTAGCATAAACTATTTATGTACTTAGTATTATTTTAAATACCATACCTAAATAGTATAACTGTATAAGTATTGATTTCCAATTTTGATCATAAAGTTTATCTGAGAGAAACCTGTGAATCTTATACTAATGTTTTCAAGCCTAAACTTAAACCCAAAACCAACCTAGCCTATTTTTAGATAAATCAAACCCCATTATTGTCTAACCTTGACTTAACATTTTATCCAAAATCATAACCTGAGCCGCTAAGCCGAGTCATAAGGCGGAACTGGAAGCACCGCCGGACCTGACCCGCCAAGCCGAGCCACAGGGTGTGGAACCTTGAAGCGGTGTAGCGTGGTCCGTCACCCTAGACTTGTGTGGCTTCGCGGAGTTTTCCGTGGCCCTCTTTGCCCCGCGACGTAGCCCTGTCGCGGGGGCATTTTTGTGAACTCACTCCTCCCCTTTATTTTAGAACCCGAACCCTAACCCCTTTTATTTTTCCCCAGCGAAAATCTCTTGGCCGTGAACCTCTGCCACCTCCATAGCCAACCTTTTCCAATTATTTTCTTCTACTCACCTTCTACCCAAAATTTTTCCACAAAATTCATTCTTTCAATTCAAGAATGCCCTAAGAAAGCTCTAGCCCCACTCACACTCTCTCCCTCAACTGTGATGCTCCATAGAAGCAAAATGGGGAGAATTTGCAAATACAAGAGAGCGTGGAATCAGTATGTATTAGACGCTGAGTACATTAGGGAGAACAAGAGGGAAAAAGAATGCCATATACTAAAAAGACAGTTTTACCCCAATACATAACGCCAAACTAACTGATTGTAAACGAAAGGGCCAATGCCGGAACAAAATCAATAGTCAAGTTCTTTTTCGTTCAAATAAAGACAAAGGACCAATTTTGAAAAATCAATATACTCGGGGGATCATTGCTGGTATTAACTCTATATATATATTGAATTCATATACTGGTCTTAATTGTAATTGAAAATAAAATTCTAGAAAGAACTGATGACATCAAAATTTTGTATTTAAATATGTACGAATAATGACACTTTTAAATTAACTTTTGAATTGTATTATTTTCTTTGTTGAATTTTTATGCATTATATTTGGACAATTTTTTATTACATTTTTATTTTGTCATTTGAGCCGTCAAAACGGGCTTAGCATTGCACATATAAAAGACTAATATTATATGATTTTTTTATATTCTTTAATAATAATAATATTTGTAAACATTATATACTGAATTAATATAATAAATAACTCTGTCAAATTGTTGTTAACGTCTTCTACTCTTAAAATGTCTTAAGAATGGCGGAAGATTCTCTCGCTGAGACAAGCTCGCTAGCGGCGACCCCTCGGTCGCCGGAGGACGAGGACTTACTCCAACGCAGTACAAAGAAAACGAAACGACCTAGGGACTCAATGGAGAAATCAAATCAGAACCAAGCCGCAGATACGGGGCAAGAAACTACCACATTCGCCGACCTAAAATCACCAGAATCCACCAGGTGGCAAATGCCTGTCGAAACACCCAACACAGCCTGGGGAAGAAAGACAAACGAAGACCCCTTTGAGAAAGAGATGGTTTCAGATGATGAAGAAATGGGAGACGAAAGAGCATATCCAAACTGTCCGATAATCCGAGTTTCTAAGGAAAAAAAAGAGAGACTACGACGACCATGGCGACGGACTCTCATCATCAAGCTATTGGGAAGAAAGGTGGGCTATTCGTTCTTGATGAACAGATTACAAAGGATGTGGAAGCCGGAAGCAAGCTTCGATTTAATCGCTCTCGACCAAGATTTCTTCCTTGCCAGATTCGAATCCCTACGAGATTACAAATTAGCAAAATACGACGGACCTTGGATCATCCTAGAGCACTATCTAACGGTGCAAGAATGGGTGCCTAACTTCATACCATGGAAGAACAAGTTGAATAAGCTTTTAGTCTGGATTAGATTTCCTTCCTTGCCGATTGAGTATTTCGAAGAAGATTTCTTGATGAAGATCGGCAAAGAAGTTGACCGCCCAGTCAAAGTCGATTACACGGCTAGTTTAATCTCTAAGCGAAAGTTTGCGAGGATCTGTGTAGAATTGGACATGTCTAAACCCCTTCTGTCGAAATTTACACTAGCTGAAGAAGTATGGCAGATCGAATACGAGGGCATTCATATGATTTGCTTCAAATGCGGAATCTATGGACACAAAGTAGGGCAATGTGACAGTGAAGAGAACAGGGAGGCGAATGTTGCGGAGGAGCAACCTCCCAGTGTCGGTCAATCTGGTGATCAACAAGTAACGAGGACACAGCCGACGACGCAATGAACCACCACACCAGCCCGTAATTACAAGGACAACTTCGGGGCCTGGATGCTGGTAACAAGGAAGGACAGAAGAGGGCAGAGAAGGCCGGATAACCAATCCCAAGGGCAGCCAGACAAAGGAAGAAATCAAAACCCAACAAGAAATCCCAACTTAGGGGTAATGGAGACCGGCTCCCGGTATGCTGCATTGGAACACTTAACCGATACCGAAATGGTCCCCTCACATGACGACAATGTGCCAACACCAACAGCCAGGAACTTAACAAGAAATCTTCCAGCTATTCGCACTACCCCACATACCCAGATGCAGGAGCCCCATGGACCAATTCCCCAACAAGCTATGGGAAATCAAACTCAGCACAACGGTCGTGGAGCATATAGAGGGAGGGGTGGTAGAGGAGGACCTCCCAAACGGGTCGCTGCTGAGACAGAACACACGGTAGTCAGGGGATCAAGGAGTGGGAAGCAGGTTACGACCACGGTGGTTCATCATCAACACGACCATCCGGAATCATCGAACCGAACAGAGGTTGATTATGATTTACTTGGTGAGCCACCTGACCTTGGAAGAGTCTTTTCTGACAATCTTGGTGCTGATGACTCTGTTATGGAGGATGACACTGGGCAACTGGGCCAAAATGGCCCCCTGCTGTGAGTTTTCTTGTGCAATTGTGCACTTTTCTTTGATTTTCGTTGTTTTTAATGATAGTTTTAATATGGAATTGTCAGGGTGCCGCCTCTAGGACTTTTAGGCGCACCCTTAAATTACATTGTAGAGACTTTTCTCCAGAAATTATCTGCTTGCTCGAACCAAAAGTTTCGGGCGACCAAGCTAATTCTATTTGTTTTAGTCTTGGTTTCGACGAATGGGTAAAGGTTAAAGCGGTTGGATTTTCGGGTGGTATTTGGGTCTTTTGGAAACTGCCATTGGGGGTTCAAGTCCTTAGCACACACCCACAATTTATTAATCTGCATGTGATAGAGCAGAACTCAGCACCATGGATCCTAACAGCAGTGTATGGGAGCCCGAACCCATCCCTGCGAAAAAATTTGTTTTCTAACCTTTCTTCGTAGGCCTTTTCGCCTCAGACTTACTGGCTAGCTTGTGGGGATTTCAATTCTGTTCTCAACATTGATGAAGTACGTAACAGGGAGAATTTTAACTCGTCCAGATGCACAGACTTTAGAGATTGGATATTCAGAGAAGGCCTAATAGACCTAGGCTTCAAAGGTTCAATGTTCACATGGATGAGAGGAGCTAACACTTCAACACTAAATGGAGCTCGGTTAGATAGAGCCTTGAGCAATGCCGAATGGAGACTAAGGTTCCCAGACGCTGAAGTAGAACACCTACCTATAGCAAATTCGGATCACGCACCACTAGTGATAACAACCGTGCCCCGAGTGAGAACTGGAGGTACAAACAGTTTCAGATTTAATTTGGTAGGGGCAACCCATAAGGATTTCCTAAGGTGTATTCAGCAGGCATGGAGGTCAAAGAGAGATTTAGAATCGAACAAGAGATCAGTAGCAGAAGCCTTGAAAGCATGGAATGTAAACACCTTTGGAAATGTGTTTCAAAGGAAAAGACGCCTCCTAGCACGACTCAAAGGGTTACAAAACTGCCTTATTCACCAACCAACTCAAAACCTTATCAGATTAGAGAAGGGATTAAGGGATGAACTTGATGAGACCCTTGCACAGGAGGAAATTATCTGGTTCCAACGTTTAAGAGAGCAATGGATTTCATCCGGAGACCGTAACACCCGCTATTATCACACGGCCACCTCGGTGAACAAATCACGAACTAAGGTTGACAAACTCAGGAATGATAATGGAGACTGGCTGACAGATGATAATACGATCAAAAGTCATATCCGGAATTATTTCGTCCAACTATTTTCGGAGAATCGCAACAGCAACTCACAGCCCCTATCTCATGGCTCATTTCCCAAACTGACAGAAGATGATTGGAGGGAAATTAATCGACCTTTTGATCCTGACGAAATTAAACGCACTCTGTTTGAGATGGACCCTTGCAAAGCACCAGGCCCCGACGGATTTACGACAGGCTTTTATCAGAAAGCTTGGACTGTGGTGGGTAAGGATTTGCTAAGCTTTGTTTCTTCCTCCAGGAACGAATGACACAGTCATCACCCTCATTCCAAAAGTTGCAACTCCAGATTCTGTCAAGCAACTGCGACCAATTGGCCTCTGCAATGTATCATACAAAATAATCACAAAGGCAATGACAACTCGGTTAAAAGATATTTCTAAGAAACTAGTTGGGGAACATCAAACTAGCTTTGTACCAGGAAGGCAAATCGCGGATAATATCATTGTTTTTCAGGAAGTGCTTAATTCTATGCGAACCAAGAAAGGCCAAGTAGGGTGGATGATAATGAAGGTAGATTTGGAAAAGGCGTATGACAAGCTCTCCTGGGATTGTATTGAAGATACCCTTTCCGATATTGGCTTCAACCAAATATGGAAAAGGAATATAAAGAGCTGCATCTCGACGTCTAGACTAGCGATCAACTGGAGTGGACAACAATCAGATTGGTTCAGACCTAGCAGAGGAATTAGACAGGGAGATCCCATTTCCCCCCTACTTTTTGTTTTATGCATTGAAAAGCTTAGTCATCTAATCTCAAAATCTGTGAGCTCGGGAAGATGGAAATGCATCAGATTAACAAATCATGGACCTAATTTGTCTCATCTATTTTTTGCAGACGATATGGTACTATTTGGGGAAGCTTCCATTGAGCAAGCAGGAGAAATGATCAGTTGCTTAAGAGCCTTTTGCGAAAATTCTGGCCAGACTGTCAACGTCCAGAAGTCGTCGCTGTACTTTTCCAAAAACACACAAGCGGATTTACAGCAGCAAATAGCAAACATGACTGGAATTCCAAGGGTGAGCGACCTAGGGAAGTACTTGGGCATCCCATCGATCCATGGAAGGCTAAAGAAAGACTCGTTCGCGAGCTTGATCGAGAAAATGCAGAGCAGACTATCGGGCTGGAAGTCGAAAACCCTCTCTTTCGCGGGGAGGCTTGTTCTCGCCCAATCTGTATTGTCCGCCATCCCCTATTACGCTATGCAGACGACGCTACTACTAGCCGGGGTAACCAAGGCAATGGAGCAGCTGATCAGAAACTTTCTATGGGGCAGCTCACAAAACACAAGAAAATGCCATCTTGTTAACTGGCAGACAATCACTATGAGCAAACCTGGTGGAGGCTTGGGTCTCCGTAGATTAGACTTAATGAACGAGGCGTTTTTGGCCAAACTCGGTTGGCGTCTTTTGCAAAACGAGAATGGTTTATGGGCCCAGGTGTTGAAGACTAAATACTCGATCACTTCAACAGACTGCACTACATGGAGACCGAAATCAAGCATGTCAGTGGTCTGGAAAGGAATTCTGAGATCAGTCCCTATTCTATTAAAGGGCAGTGCAAAGCTAGCAAGGAATGGTTCCAAAACCGCATTTTGGAATGATAAATGGGTAGGTGACGGGCCTCTTATTGATAAGGCAACAACATTTGTTCATCTCCTGGACCGATATAGATCGGTTAGGTCCTACTGGTGTAGTAGGAATGGATGGAAATGGGATCAGTTCCAACACATCCTCCCCCAAGCAGCCTTGGATGAAATAGCAGCCATCATAATTGAAGATGATATGGATTTAGAAAACCTCACTGTTTGGAGGTACGAAACAGCATCCTTGTTCTCTGTCAGCTCAGCATATGACATTGCGTACAACCATCCATCCATAACAGAAGTAGCCAAGTGGAACGCCATCTGGAAGTTAAAGCTCCCCAGCCGCATTAAAACTTTCCTATGGTTGGCCCGTCACGAGAAAATTCTGACGAACAGCTCAAGAGCTCGAAGAGGCATGACAGACGACAGCTACTGCCACATTTGCAGGGACAAGATAGAAGATGCTGATCATGTATTGAGAAAATGCCCAGCAGCAAATTTGCTATGGTCCAAGGTCCAACCATCATTCCATGCGAACACTCTGAACGTAAGTTTCAAAGAATGGCTGGACCGTGGAATTTCCAGCAAAGGAAACCATCTTAGACCGGTGAACGACAACGTGATATTTGCAGTGACAGTTTGGCATGTCTGGAAGTGGAGGAACGAAGAAATATTCAGGAACTCAACCCAACACCTCCATTCCAAGGTTGCATGGATAAATTCCCAAGTAGAAGAGATAACAGCAGCCCTTGGTAAAGAATCGTCCCCACTACCCTCAATTAACTCGTATAAATGGGAAAGACTAGTTTGGTCCAAACCCGAAGAGGGAACGATCAAAATCAACTTCGACGGAGCAGCTGACCTGATATCCGACAAAGCAGGTTGCGGTGGAGTCATGAGAGACTCCCACGGATCATGGAAAGGAGGTTTCATCTGCAACATAGGTTCCTGCCCACCATTAGAAGCTGAAGCATGGGTACTCCTCAGAAGTATCCAATTGGCAAATCATATGAAAGTAAAGAGAGTCAGCTTCGAGGGTGACTCCCAGGAGCTTGGAGCTGCATTTAATACAGGCGCAATTGTCAACAACGCAATTAGCAATATCATCAATGCATGCAGACGCGAGTTAAGGCAGATTGATGAATGGAAAATAAATACCATTCCACGTGAATCCAATGCCCCAGCCAACTCCATGGCAAGCTTGAGCAGGATTGTGCAGGCCTCTCGAAATAGCGCCTGTTGTACAACTCAAGTTGAGCCCTTTGTAATTTTTGTTATCTGGGTTTCCCCCTTCCATCTTAATATAAAAATATATATATATAATAAATAACTTTTTTCATTTAGAATTTAATTAGTAAGAATTTGTTAATTATTTTTAAAAATATAAAATATAAATATTGGACATATATTTTTTCGCATTGCACATATAAAAGACTAATATTATAATAGGAGATAATACCAATAAACTATATGTCCAAAAACTTCTGAAGAGTAGTAGATTCAATTAATAGCAATAGCATACATGTAATATTTTTTTGAAAGGAGCATACATGTAATAATAAAGCTTGATATCCCATAATAGACATCATATTCAGTACACACCCAAGGATAGGAAAGATCTCAAATCACTTAAATGGAACAAATTTGAATTTGAATTTTATTTTTGTCCCTCATCAGCAGCAGCTTCAAAGGTTTCACCCTCCACAAGTTGGGGCACCTCATCATCATCTTCCTGTGGGGCATTTGCACCAGTAGCTGCATCTGCAGTGCCGGGCATTTGCTTTTGGAACTGCTCGGCTAACTTCTTCAAGTTCTCGAGATTGTCAGGACCTAAACGCAAGTTTAAACAAGCATTAATCGAAATAGTCTAACGCTCCATGCTTTATTGAAACCGAGACCAAGAGTGAATAATGATTGCATACCTAATTGGTGAATAATTTCAGGGAGAATATCTTGCAATTCTGTAAGGAAAAGCGTTTAGTTTTCAGTCAAGTCGTGCTTAAAGCATGGTAAAACAAAGCACTAAAAAAACCGGAAACAGCCAACTACTATTAGTGTGATGACACCTCTGTTACCATTCCAAATGGGTGGTCAGAACATCGAACCATGGTAGTGAGGCCGTGAGGGCATTAAAAGTACAGAATATATACTACTTTGTAAAGAATCACGAGTGTTTCAAAAAAAAAAAAAAAAAAAAAAAAAAACCTCCACTACTGGCAACAAATGCACACTAAAGGCAGACAAAATTGCATCAACATTAATAACAACACTTGACAACAAATGCAACAAATGATCTAAGCAAAAAAGAACACCAAAAAATGGAAGTTTTCATATAAACATTTTTCAAACACTAAACAAATTGATAACAAGAATAACATTGCTCTCAAAAGTAACTTTTACATGTTGAGAAAATGAAAGAGAGCATACTCTTAGTTTGAGGAGAGCCACTCACAACCCAAGTATTTGCAGCAATTGAAGCTTGAACTGTAGAGAAAAATGGGGAGAAATTATTTAGCCTAATGGATGGTGGTGATTAAAGAGCATATGAATATCACATATTTATAACACAAATACCTTTTGGATTAAGGAACTGGATAACTACATCCTCCTTGAAAATGTTCACCTCTTCTATGGCAGGAATGGCGTTCACCCCTATTCTCTTCAGGGTACTTTGAAGTCTTTTGTCATCCGTAGTAGTAGCTTTGTGAACTGCCTTCTTCTTTCTGTATAGTGGTAATGCATTAAACACAATCAAACAATAAATAAATACTCCGTATCTTCTTAATACTATAAATATATGAAAACAATCACACAAATAATGCAACAGGAAGTAGTTAGAACTTAGAACTACGTAGGAGATGGGCACTCCCGTAGAAAATTAAGACACATTTCTCCGTATCATCAAAAAGACTTCTTTTCACCACTAACCAAATTAAGTAGAGCTGTAACACATTCTTATTGTAGATGCACACACCTATCACTCAAATGATAACAACATTTTCTCCTAAAAAGAGAAGAGTGCAGAAAAGAAAATCTAATAGTCTTATATAAAACTAATAGCACACAAACCTCCTCATAGTTCCCTTGCCACCGGTCCGGACAGAACCGGCCATCCTTTGTAGCTTTTCTACATTCATCTGCACAGAATAAATAAGCAGCAAATTCCATAAGACATGATGCAGTTGATATACAGCACATAACAAAAAATTGAATTAGAAGTATCACTTATCACCAAAAATATGATATCACCAAAAATGATAATTAGAGTCTTATATTCAAAATCAACTATTTTCTAAATTAAAATATAGAAAATGGGAAAAAATATTGTCTACTTAACAAAGAAATTTAGGTAACAATTTTTTTAGTGTTCTCCAAAACTTTGAAATAAAGAACATAAAAAAGCTTCATTTATGATCATCAATTCATCATCGCTATTATTAACGAACTTCAATTCACCAGCCTAATAACTTCTGCCGTTCACCTATATACCCATCTCACCACACACTTAGTTCTCTCACCTACTTATCAACTTCCCCTATTATCAATACTTTCATTACCATCATTATTTACTCAAGTGAAGCTGTGAAGTATGCTGGAACTATTTTGGGTTTTCAAATTCATAATTAGTAAATCATTATGAATTGAAATTGATGATCCTTGTGACAAGCACAAAATTAGACAAGTCAAGTAACCTTAACTCACAAATTAAAAGCAATAACAGAGCTTTTAAATGTACTCTGCTTGACTCAATTTTTTTTTAAAGAAAACTAGTTCTGAATCTCTACTGCAACATATACACATATCGCTAGCAGCTATGGTAACTAGATAACAAGTGTAATGGCAGTGTATAGCGCTCTATACATAATATAATTATAAATTTAAATTTTATCCAAATGTACTTTTATGTATTTGCCAAATAAATCTTTAACTTGTAAAAAAAAAAATTCTAAAAGCTTTTTTCTTAACAATCTTGCCCTTGAGCCAAGGTCAAATAGTTCGAGTACTGTAAATTAGTTATTCTTCAGACAGTTCTTTGATTTCTTTCTAAGAGCATTTACAACATATAGTTAATTAGAAAGACATCAAAGAACTGTCTGAAGAATAACTAATTTACAGTACTTGAACTATTTGACCTTGGCTCAAGGGCAAGATTGTTAAGAAAAAGCTTTTAGAATTATTTTTTTTACAAGTTAAAGATTTATTTGGCAAATACATAAAAGTACATTTGGATAAAATTTAAATTTATAATTATATTATGTATAGAGCGCTATACACTGCCATTACACTTGTTATCTAGTTACCATAGCTGCTAGGGATATGTGTATATGTTGCAGTAGAGATTCAGAAATACACTAGAAAATGAAATCACATAATTATAAGATAATCCAAAAAAAAAGGCATATGATAAAAGGAAATCAAAGAAAGTCAATTATGAAATCGTCCAGTAGCAGATTGCATTTTTTTCCTATTGGCCATTGGTAATTTCAATTTCATTGGAAGGAAATATATTATTAAATCAGACTGAGAATGTAAAATTCCAGAACAAAAATCTCTAAACCTCTATAATCTGCGCTTTCTCTTTACAAACTTCCAGCACCCAAAGTCCTTAAAGATAACAGGCAAGGGATCATTACCTCACACGACGATGCTTCAGGCGGCTGCTGACCGACGGCGAGAGCTAGTGGCGGAGTAGAGGACGGCAAGAGTGGCTTAGGTCGAAAAGTAGCGAGGGCGAGAGTGGCGACAGTTTGGCTAAGGTTGAAATGTCTTTGAAAGAAGTAGAGTCAAGAAACTAAAACCCTAACGGCCAATATGTTTTGTCTTGGGTTGTTTTAATGTGTTGGTCGGTTGCAATGATGAAAATAAAGATAAGGAATAGACCGTCTCACATATTCTTGCTCATGAGACGGGTAGGGTCAAAGCACCATATAAATGTCATATTTATATGTGTAAATGTCATACTTATATGTTCAAATATAACACTAATTAAGAATACAATTTTTGTTACTTATAAGAGAAAAAGTAATACATTTTTCATAAAAAGTAATGTTGACAAGTGTCCTTTACTTATAAGGGCAAATATAATACTTTTGAGGAAAAATGTAATACTTTTAAATCGAAATGTAAAAGTATTGTATTTTTCCTTAAAAGTATTACATTTACCCCTATAAGTAACAAAAATTTTATTCCTGATTAGTATTACATTTGAGCATATAAGTATGACATTTGCTCATATAAGTGTTATATTTGCATATTGACCCAACTCGACCCGACCCGTCTCATGGTGAGACGGTCTCATACAAATTTTTGTCTAAAGATAATAATAGACACAATAACATAGAGAGAGAGAATTTTTTAATATTTAAATTTCACTATAATGATAGATTTTTATTTATAAAGGTAAAAAACATAACTCTAATAACCTTTGAAAAATGAAGATAGAAGTTTAAAAGATTTAAAAAATTTGTTAGACTAAGATAATTGAGTCGAAGTCCATTTAGACTTTAAGTTATTATATTATATGACAAATAGAGCTGTTGAAACGGGCTGACGGGGCGAGCCCCACCAAAGCCCGTGATATGATGGGGTGGGCTTTTTACGGGTCTATGAGAGGTCGGCCTGCCCCACCCCGCCTTAAGCCCGCGGGCCTTGGCGGATGCCCGCCAAATTTTAAACATTTTAAATTTAAATAAAAATAAATATTAAAAAAAAACTAATAAGTGTATACTAAAATAATTTGGATAGTTTAAACTTTAAACATATATTTTAATGTATTTGTAATTTTTTAAACACAATAATAACAAATAAATAATCAAATACGCAATACATAATGTATTAATCCATAAATAAATAACAAATCATTTACACAATATACTAAATGTTTTTGAACTTGATTATATATATAACATACTAAAACATGGACATAAATTAGGGATATAACTTTGATTGAGAATATATATAAATTACAGATATAACTTTGATTAAGTAAAAAAAAAAAACACAAAAAAGAAGAAGAAATTCATGTGACGTACCAAGTCATCTTGTAAATGGTTAGAATTTCTGGGTTAAGGATGGCCTAACAATAACTTTGATTCCCATTATTGATAGCTTAACCCATGAACCAAACACACCTTAATAATATGAAGTTTACGTGCTTTCGAGATGTGGTGTAATGTACCGTTTGAGATTTCTTCTCAACGTAGTTCATAGAGTAACATGTCTTGGAGATATAAAAAAAGTTAATGATATGACGTTGAATACAATTATTTTTGTTATACTTACCATACCCAAGAACTATTAAAAAATTCGTGAGCATGTCTCATATAAATTTTAATGAAAAATAATAATATAAATAAATACAGTGAGTACTTATTGTTTGTAACAAAATTGAATAGGGTGATCTACCAAACATCATTGAACTTTCATGTGAAAAGAAGCATACTGGTAAAAAACATTAAAGCAATTGTGCCCCCATGCAGGATCGAACTACAGACCTTCAGTTTACAAGACTGACGCTCTACCACTGAGCTATAGGGGCCTATTTGTTTGATTCTTGTTACGCAATGAATTTTAGTAGTTTTAGTAATATTTTATTTGTTGATTGTGCATGTGTTTATCTATTTGAGTGCATTTTTTTAATAACTATTACCTTTATTATAATGCAATATTTGTCTATATATACTTTCTCAATCTATTGATATACAAAAAGTCAATACTCCCACTAGAGTTCAAACATGTGACGACCTCCCATTTAGAAGAGTCACAGTTATGATACTTGACCACAAGGTATTTGGTAATTTGCATGCATTTTAATCAAAAATATTTTATTATTTAAGGGAATTTCAGAGTTTTACTTTTATCAATTTATTGTAGGATTTTGTTTAATTTGTCCAATCAATTATATGTAAGAACTGAAACATAACATATTAGAGTATTAGACCGTCTTCTTTAGTAGTATCATGGAGTGGTTACTCCTTACTATTATTACTACTACGCATTAATTAACCATCAATTCCATAATCAACTTCTAATCAATATATCATCATCATCACGTCAACTTCCTCATCTGCTAATCAACATATCACCATTATTCCTTATCAACAATATCAAAACAATGATCTGTAAATTATGAAACAAAATATTCATATAAATAACAAAAATTTTTAATGAACATTTATTAATATTCAGAAAAAAGAATAACATAAGTTTTTTTTAACAAAATACTTAAAACAATTCAATGATAGTAACAATGTTTATAAAATATAAATATGAATAATGATTAATGGCCATCAAGGAATCTTCTGATCCACTGTAGTCTTCGATCAGGATCAAGAGTGGAAAAAACCACATTATTAGGATGATCAGTGAGCTTTAACAAAACAAGGTCCATTTCGTCTAAAGTCAAACTATCAACCTCTTGTAATACACGATCAAGCTTCTGAAACATATCCATATCACGATCGTATTGAAGGTCATCGGACAAGTTCTTACCAACTTTACATTGTATTGCTTATTAGCTTCGCAACATTAAGCATACTCTCAATACATATCTCGATAACTTCATCATGACTCATTTTTCTCTTATTTGAATTGTTTCTTTTTCTTCCATCATTTTGTGCCTCAGGCTGTGTACTCATGAAACCAATATCATCCAAATCAACAAATGCACTATCATCTGTGCCAACTCTTATATCATTTTGTTCTTCAACTTGTATTTCTTCAACTACATCATCCGCTGTCTGTGCATCTTTTCCAGTTGCACGATCCTTATGATATATTGCAGATAATTCTGTTATCAACATTCATCTCATTTCTAATAAAGTTATGCAGCAAACAACATGCAAAGTATAATATAACATATATTCTCGAGACCCTAAAGTATTAATAACATAAGATTTCACTTGTTTTTTATTAGAACACAAAATTGTCAAGGTAGACATCATCATTATAAATAATAAACTCACATAAACACACATATCCAACCACACGCGCAACACAACTACACATCTTTTTCTTCTTTCAGTACGAGTTATTAAACGCAATCGAGCCATAACTGCAAATTAAATTTAAAACTTACAGTACTAAAACTAAAACAATAACTCATAAATAATGTATCAAAAACACATATATTCACATACAAATTAAAATAAAAAATAAAAAACAACAATACATACAAATTACAAAAATATAAAACAATAAACCCTAGCATACACACACACACACACTACTGCGGCGTTGTGCGGTGTCATAGTCGCAACAGTATACATATTACAAATATATTATACCGGTTGTGGCGTTGTGCTGTAGCCGCAGCAATATAAATTAAAGCCAAAATCGCAACAATATATTTGTAATAACAAATATATATTGTTACGGTTGTAGCACAACGCTAATAGGACTCTAGTTATTCAAACCTACAAGTCTTCTACTACTGTTAGTCTTCTAGATATTATGTACACTTATCTGTATTTAGTCTAGCCATGCATTATGTTATTGTGATACACTTTAAATACACAAATACTGTAACACCCCGTATTTTCTCAATATTATTAATTTAATTATATTATTTCAAAAAGAGCTTATTTTCTTATTATTAAATATTTTAGTAAAATGTTACTAAATCTAATTGTATTTGCCGAATGAGCTTATAAATAAAATATGTTTACCTCAAATGGTTTGATAAGAAATATTTATATATTTATTTATGGTTTTGAAAGCCCTATTTAAGAGATGAATTTAATTATTAAATTTTCTGACCCAAAAGTCTATCTGAGAGGAACCTGTGACCTTTATATCATAGTTTTGAGCCTAAGTGTGAACCCAAACTAAACCTAAGTCCAAATGATTTAATCACCTAAGCCTAAATAGTTCTTTTTAAGCCCAATCTATTCAAGCCCAATTATTTTGAGCCCAAGACAAATTTTCTAACCCTAAGTATATAAATACGGCAAATTATACCATGCACCACGGTGCACATAGCAATGTGCACCACGTACGTAAACGATGTCGTTTTGAGCATTGTAAATTAATCGTCTCTTTTTTTGGAAATCACGTTTCCCGTTTCGGCCGGCCTGTGTATTGTGTTAATATTCTGTGTATTCTAGGTAATCGTTCTGTGTATTTCAGGCAATCATTCTGTGTATTCTAGACAACCGTTCTGTGTATTCATGTTAGTAACACATGCTGTGACGTGTTTGTGCATTCGAATGTTTAGGAGGATGAGTTCTGTGTATTTTGTGCCAATATTTTGTGTATTGATGTTATTAACACAGATTGTGATGTGTTTGTGCATTCGAATGTTAGAATGATGAGTTCTGTGTATTTTGTGTCAATATTCTGTGTATTCTTGGCAAACATTCTGTGTATTCTAGGCAAACATTCTGTGTATTCTAGATAATAATTATGTGTGTTATAGATAATGAATTCCCCGGAGTCATTCGCGTCCATGTCCACTAACATCGAAACGACGTCGTTTTGGATCGTGGTGCACATTGCTATGTGCACCGTGGTGCAGGGTATAACGATTGTATAAATACACATATGTTCATTACCTCACTCTCATTTGTTCATTGCCTAAAATCCAAATCAAACACCATTCCCGTATCTCTGTCTCTCGCCCCTCTCCTCATCCTCGACCAAGAAGCAGAACCAGCGCCTCTCTTCTCCCTCGTCTAGAATGGCAGCAACGGATCGGCGATGAAGTCCCGGCGGTGGCAGCGAGCTCAGGCGACGGCAGCGGTGGCGGAGCTCAGCAGCGACGACCGGCGACCTCTGGCTCTCTTTCGTTCGGCGTGAACAGGGCTTCCTCCGGCGGCTTTCCTCTCTCTCTCGATGATCTGGACAGTGAGGCATGGTGGTGGTGCCTGGCAATAAGGATAGCAGTGCTTGGTGGCCGACGGTGGTTGCGAAGCTTGGGCATGGCAAATTAAAGGTGGATTAAGGGTGGATTAGAGAAGATTAACGAAGGTAATGACTTTGTTTATGGTTTAATTATGGTGATTAGTGTTAATGGTCGGTTAAGATTAACTATGATTATTGATGAAGTTATTCAAATGGTGATTAGTTGTTAATTATTTGGTGTTTAATAATGGTAATTATGGATTTATGAGGTAATTAGTGGTGAACAAGCATGATTTATGGTGATTAAGATGTTGATTGTCATTGATAATAAAGACGTCATGATAATGGTGATTAAATCTTGATTATGTGATTAATTGTTAATGATTATAGGTGGTGATTAAATCTTGATTATGTGATTAACTGTTAATGATTATAGGTTGATGATGATGCTATAATTATGGATTTATTAACTTAATAATGGTTATTAAGTTTGTTAGTGAATGATAATGATGGAGTGTGTTTATGATGATGGTGATGATATAATGTATACATGAATATGATTATGGATGATGCCATGCTAGTGTTTGTATAGCATGCTTATAATGATACTAGAAATGGATGATGATTATTCAATTAGGAAGCTATTGACTAAATGTTGTTTAGAAGTGCTAATGATGATGATTAAAGTAATTGGGTGCTTAATGTTTGATGTCGTTGGGTTTATTGCTTAATAATTGAGGGTTATGTACCAATTATGAGGTAATTATGATTAATGATCCTTATTAAGCTTAAGTATGATGCTTATAGTGTAAGAGGTGAATTATGGTAAAGAATGGTGTTAGTTGATAAGAAGGATGGGTATGTGATGACTAAGAGTTAGTTATGGATTAATAATGGTTGTCAGACTAATGATGAAGATTATGGACTATGGATAAAACTAATGATTTAAATAAAAATTATTAAAGTTAGTAATGATTTTTGGATAACTATGGGTTATTATTGGAGGTATGAGGATTATTGTTGATGGTGGAGAAAGGTGTTAGAATTATTGTTATTAAAGGATGAAGATTAAACTATTAGACTAAGGAGGTATCAGTGGGTTAAGATAATGGTTATGAGAGTACTATGATGGAATGGGTTAGCATGACTACTAATATTAATATTAATAGTTAATGAATAAAGATTGGTTGGTTCGCAGGTTTCTTATTGAAATGGTTAGCTTGAGAGTGAACCAAAGATCGGTTGTTAGAGCTTGAACTTTGAGGTAAGTTTCTATGTCCGTCAAAACTACCTTTCCCTATCAAATGTGCTATTTATCTAATTTGTGTCCTTAAACTATTTTGGAAATGTGTTTGGGTTTAAAAGTGTGATAAATAACAATGTATATACCTTTTGGTGTTACCTTATGATTTATAAACTACGAATCTGTGTACATGTATTTATTGAGGATGTTAAGGTGAATTATGAGAGTATGCAACTATACTATTTTTGGGAGGTGTAAACCATAATTATTTTGAATGATATAAGCTATATTATGATTGGAGGATAAATCCTATGTTTGATGTAAACCCTATTTTGGAAATGTATATACTATATATATACTCTATCTTGTTTTGGGAAGTGTACTTGAATAGCTTACGGGCAATGGAAAATATCTATGAAAACTATTTCGAAAGAATATTACTATCTTGGAGGAATTCTATAATAATGTACCTATTTTGGAGAATATATTTATGTTATAATCTATATGGAGGTTATCTATATTTTTACTATTGGAGGTTACGAGAATCTTGGGCTGCGGTCCAGATTATTGTGAGCACTTAGGGCTGCGGTTCTATTTGCTATTGATATGAGAACCTAGGGCTGCGGTCCTATTGGTTATTGATTGGGTGGGTAACCTGGTAGCAAAAATCCTGGGTTACTAGGGCTAGTAACTACCTTTGGGGCTTGGAATCCCCGGGGTGTGCGCACTTAGGTTTCTAGTTCCTGTTTCCATTTATATTGTATAGGTGTGAAGGTTCGGTAGTGGAGGTAAGCTCCGTTCCTATCCTCCTATTGGTGATTTGAGTACCTCCAATACTTATATTTTACTTGTTGATTTAACTATAAATTAAGAATTGTCGGATACCTCCACTTATGTATTATTATGCTATGTTGATATTGGAGAATGAGACTTGGGTTATCTATGATTATGAATATATGTTGAGAATGATATTGAGAAAATCTATGTTTTGAGCTAGCTATATGGATGTGAATTCCTCCTTATACTTATATATATTTAAACCTATTTGGAAGGTGATTATTTGGAGAGCTATGCTTTTAAATGATATTGAGAAGTATTGAGAAATGCTACATTATGAACCCTCCGTACTTATACTTATTTTTTTAAAATGAGTGAATAATCTACAAACTAGTTATACCATTTTGTAAGAGTAAATCTTATTGTTTTGGGGACTATACTACCTTGTATTAAACATAGTATTATCGTTGAGTAGTGTGTGTGGTGAAACTGTTTTGGGAAAATATCTATATTACGTACTTTTGGTGTGAGTCAAATTCTTTTACTGAATGGTTCCAAAACCTATTTAAAAAGTATATCTAATTTCAAAAGTATATATGTATTTATTTTACGGGGCGGGGTAGAGCTTACTTAGCATTTCTGTGCTAATCATTTTTATCTCTTGTTTTCCAAACCTTGAATGTTTTCAGGATTTGGACTTGTGGCTAATTGAGAGCGTGACGTAGAACTTGTAAGCCCCGAGAAATGTTCATGTCATAGTTTGTGTAGATTGGACTTGAATTGTCTTGTAGTTAGTTGTGATCTGAATAAAAGAATATTGCAATGGAAGTTGTAAATAGAAACCTTTGAAGCCTATGTGTTTGGGCTTAGTTGTGACCCAAGCGTGGCATAACACCCCTTAGTTTGGTTTTTGAGTTCGCTTCTGCAATTGAAATCTTTTAGAAACCTATATTATATTTATACTTTATCATTTATTCCTTTGTTTTGGCCTTAGAATTTTGGGGTGTTACAAATACACTATACGTTCATTTGGTATCATCGCTAGCCGATTCTGGTGATGGCCTCTCACGTCCAGTCTGATGCGTCTTTTGAGCGCATGGTCACCCCCGGTGCGCCGCCTGCCCCTCCGTTTGCTGCTCTGGCGTCTCTCTCCGCTGTGCATTATTTTAGTTCCTTTCCTCCGAGGTCAAGGGCTGCTCAAGTACGTTGATGGCACCTTTCCTTGTCCGTCGTTACCTGCTACTCCCGCGAACAACGCTACGCCAACAGAAGACTCTGCGTCGGCTGATGAATCTGTGGTGGCTGCCTGGGTCCAGTAAGATTAGGCGATCTTATCTATGCTGGTTACGTCCCTATCGGCGGAGGTCCTTTACCTTGCAGTTGGTCAATCCACTTCGTAATAGCTTTGGGTGGATATTGTGCGCACGTTTGGTTCTACTACACGTGCGCATTATCTAGGCCTTCTCACTCAGCTACATGAGTTGCGCCAAGGTGACAACACGCCAGCGGAGTTCCTGGGTCGTGTGAAGATGCTTGTGGAGGAGCTTACCATGGCTGGTGAGTCTATCACACTGGGGGAAAACCCCATTTTTCCTTAGTTTTGGATTGATGCTCCAAAGGTAGACATAGCTAGATGATTCAAGGCAAAATGTAATAGGATCCATTAGCTATGGATGGTAACTCTTCTTTACTTTGATTTAATTTAATCTTGCTATTATTTCTTTTCGATCTTTTATTGCTTTCTCTTGTTATGTCCTTGATGTTTGCTTAGATTAGATAGGGGATTAGTGGCCCCGAAACTAGTTGTGTGGTTGATTTGTTAAGAAATTTTCTAAAAATTGTGATCTTGATGTATTTAGATTCAAAGGCTTGTGTGGGTGATGTTTGATATGCTTTGTGCCTAAGTGTGGCCACATTAGGTAGCAAACCCTGTGAAAGTGAGTGTGTGCGCGATAGCGTCCTCTCACGAGTCCAACTCATCCATATCCCCACCCTCTATCCGAGAGGATGAGGCCCGGGAGGAGTGGCAGACAAGGTGCTCAATGAAATGCCCCAACCGAATGAGGATGTGGGAGTCCGAGTGTGACGCCACTCGGTGACGTGCCGTGAACTCCCTAGCCGAATCCAAATCATGTTGTTTACAAATCCGTTAGTAGAGTCGACCATGAATGCTAGCTAAGAGCCCCAATCTTCATTTTCCCTTTCTTAGCCTGTATATTTAAGTCTAGAAGCCTTGTATAAATGTCTTTTGAAGTCTTGGTCATTCACGTAACTCTTTTCCTTCCAACCTCCTGAATGCCAACACGATACTCGACTCCAATCTGTCTTCCTTGAGAGACTGATACTCGGGAAATCTTGACTCTTTGTTTTAACACCTACATTACACACCTCACCGCTAAAACTAACACCTTCAAAATGGCGTCGTTGCCGGGGAAGGCAAATGGTTTTTGAGTCGTTTTGACATTTTTCAAGTTAATTGTTAAGAGTTCTTGAATTGCTTTTTCTTTTTGCTTATTTTGTTTTCTTATTTTTGTTGGTTGATTGAAGAAGTGAGCTTAATTATCTTGAACATCTTGTTGCTCACTTGCAACTACTTTTACTTGCAAAGATTTGTTGTTGGCTAAGCTTTGTGCAGGAAATTTTTGTTGAAAATTAATTGAAAGCTTGCCAATATGTGCTCATATGAATCCCCATAGTTATCCACGCCATGGAGGACGATCTTGGAGAAATTCTCCACCCCAACCATACCCCTATTACCCCCATTCTACCTATGTTTACCCTCCACCAACCTATCATTACCCACCTCCAAATCCTTATCCATTAACACACCACTACTCACCACCTCCATATCCATATTCCACCTCTTATATACATATCCATCATCCATCACCATATGCACCACCACCCCCACCTTATAAAAAAGAATTCCCTCTACAACCCCCCATTTTTCAAGAAAATGACTCGTTGAACTCTATTTATTCCAAAATATTGAGAATAAGCTTGTCCAAATGATGAAAAAGATTGATCCAAGCTATACTCACGAGCCATATTCTTTCCCATGTTCCCACCTAAACAACCACTACCCACCTCCATCACAAATGCACGAAGAAAACAATGATTCACATCTCTATGAAACACCACCTTCCATTCAATATTTTACCCCACCTAATCCTTGTGATTATATCCCACCGTCCAAGGACGAAATTGAGATTCTAAAAGAAAAGATAGAAGTATTCACAAAGATGGCCAAACCCATTGGCAGTTCAAGCATTATTGGGCTTTGCTCATAAAAGAAAGCCTAATATTATTTTTTTTATCAAAAACTGTGTCATGCGGGTCGGATGGAGTGGGTTCGGTTAAAACTCCATTAGGACAATTGTTTTGCGGTGGATGCCAATGGTAGAAGCGGTGGCCTTGCTCTCCTTTGGAATTTGGGGGGGGGTAAGTGTTGAGGTTGTTGGATATTCCAACCATTACATAGATACAACTATTACTCAACATGGTGCTCGCCCACAGTGGAGGTTCACAGGGTTTTACGGGAACCTTGATCATAGTCGACGCCGGGAATCTTGGGTGATGCTCAGGTATTTTTCCTCTATTTCCAATCTTCATTGGGTTCTTATGGGAGATTTTAACGATCTCATGTGGGATTGGGAGAAGATTGGTAGGGTGGCTCACCCTCAATGGTTGCTGCATGGGTTCCGGGAAGCTGTGAGGGAGAGTGGTTTGTCGAACTTTAGGTTTGAGGGATTTCAGTATACTTGGGAGAGGGGGAGAGGGACTAGTACTTGGGTCTAGGAGAAGTTAGACAAAATTTTGGTTTCAAGGGAGTGGCGTGACTTGTTTACCGGAGCAAGGGCATGGTCGGTGGAGGGGAGTAGTAGCGATCATATGGCCTTGTTTTTTGTTACGAAGCAAGAGGGTAGAAATTGTTTCCGTCGTTTGCCGAGATATGAAAATTCTTGGGGGAGACATCCGAACTGCCAGAATGTGGTTTGATAAGCTCCTACGATACATATATATTTGGATATAAATAGGGATAATTTATAGCATTTCAGTATCTGTATGTGATTAACTTTACGATATTATGTGCTTTAATTCATTAACCACACGCAAAGCTACCCTTGGTGTATTTTGAGACATTTCACAACTCCCGAGAGTTGTTAGGAACAAGAAATGAACAAAACGAGCAAACCGAGCAGGACAGAAGCCCCGAAGAACCCAAGATGCGGCATTCACGCGTGAAGGTCGTGTGGACGCATTCTAGTAAGCGTCCACGAGGCCATTCACGCGTGAAGGCCGCGTGAACGAGACATTGCGGAGAAATTAATTTTAGGGCAATTTGGAGGAGACTATTTAAGGAGGCTTGATAGAATTTTTCAGGGCGACCCTTTTTGGAGAGAAGAGAATACTATTAGATCATTTTTTCCATTTTTAGATTAGGTTTTGCATTTCTCCTTGTAAATGAAGAATTGAAGCTTGGATTGAAGACTACATTTCATTTGCTAGGTGATTTCTATTTGAATCTTATTTCTATTTTACATATCTTGTTCTTGGATTGAATTAGTTTATGATCTTGAATTCTTGATTATGTGTGGCTAGTTCAATCTAGGGATAGAGTTGTGTGAATTTATGTTGCTAGTGTGAAGATCTTATTTCTTATGGTGGATTTGATTGCTTTGATGTTAGAAAATCTATTCTTGTCTATGGATTGTTGTTTTTATTAGATCTTGCATAGATTTGGCCAATCTATTGAGAGATTGAGACCTTGAATCTACCATGGTATTGATTTGAGTTGAGTTAAAGCTTTTTGCAATCTTAGATCCTATGGAATTCCATGATTGGGAATAGTAGGAAAGTGTGTACAGCCTAGGTGTTTGATAAAATGTCTCTTAAGGCTTTTGGTTGCTAACCGGTATTCCTAAGCCTAAGAAGCCCTAGTACACAAAGGTGGAAAAGGACTAAGACAACACACTCTTGAATAGCCAACACCATTGCATCAATAGACCACTACTTGAGACACACGAGGAAGCAACATAGCCGAGCACAATTCATTCCCTTACCCCCTTATTTCTTATTACTTACTACTTTGATCTTAGTTACCTCTTGCTCACCCATATTTCATAAATGCCATTCACCACCTTCACCACTCTCACACGTCTCATCACATGTTCATTCGATTGAAAGCAATAACATAGACTTACCTCCACGTCCCTCCTTCGAGACCGACACTTGGGGAGTTTAGACTCTTCGTTTTATTATTACACATACATTCCACATACCTCACTCACCCCATACAAAGTAAGTTGATTGTCATGGTTGAATCGGCGCGGTCTCATTTTTCAGAGGCGGGTATTGCAGTTCGGTTAGAGCAGTGTGGAAGGGAGGTTTGGGAATGGGGTCGTAAGATGAGCAGGGGAGATTGGGAGGCGTTGAAATAGTGTGAGGAGAGTATGGGGTGTGCGAGGGGTAGAAGGGATGAGGAGGGTTTGCATCAGTTTAAGGAGACTCAAAGGAAATACTTGACTCTTCTTAAAAATCAAAATGATAGATGGAGGCAGAGGGTGAAAGAAATGTGGTATACGGAAGGAGACTGTAACACTCGTTATTTTCACAACTCTATTAACAGAAGGACGCAAAATCGGATTCACAGGTTAAGGGATTCTGGTGGTGATTGGGTTACAAATGAGTAGTCGATGGGTGGGGTGATGGTTGATTATTTTACTGCTTTAATTTGTTCTCGGCTGAGGGAGGGGATGCGAAACCAGTTCTGGACTGTTTGGTGCAATCTATTAGTGCTGAACAGAATGCGACCCTTCTTCGGGTGGTTTTAGCGGATGAGGTAAGGCGACCGTGTTCGAGATGCATCCGGACAAATCCCCAGGTCCAGATGGTTTGTCTCCAGCGTTTTTTCAAACTCATTGGAGTACGCTTGGTGACGAGGTAGTTTCCTTCTGTCAAAACTTTATATCCTCTAGAATCCTGCTTGACAGTATAAATGTTACACATATCGTGTTAATCCCAAAAATAAAGAACCCTGAGTCTATGTCTGATTTTCGCCCCATTTCTTTGTGTAATGTTATTTACCGAATCCTAGCTAAAGTTTTAGCAAATCGTTTGAGGGGTTTACTGAATTCTGTAATCTCTAGTGCTCAAAGTGCTTTTATTCCGGGTCGGTCTATTGTCGATAATATTTTGATTGCTTTTGAGTCGGCTCATACGCTAAATAAGTAGCAGAGCAGTAGAAGGGGGTTTTTGGGGCTTTGAAGGTTGATATAAGTAAGGCCTATGACCGGGTGGAATGAGACTTTTTGGGGAAGGTCCTACAGGGGATGGGGATTAGTGCTCATTGGGTTCGGTTGATGGAGATTTGTGTTTCTACAGTTAGTTATCGGGTGTTCGTGGATGGTAGGGAGTGGGGTCCAATCATTCCGGCTAGGGGGTTCCGTCAAGGAGATCCTTTGTCGCCTTGTTTGTTTATTTTGGTTGCTGAGAGTTTGAGCGCTATGATTCGGGTTCAGGAGAGAGAGGGTGGTATTCATGGGGTTCGGGTAGCAAGGGGTGCACCAGAGATTTCTCATTTGTTCTTTGCAGATGATTGTTTATTTTTTTCGGGCAAATAGTCTTGAGGCGGGGGTTGTGAGGGCGGTCTTGAATGAGTATGGACTGGCTAGTGGGCAAAGTGTGAATCTGGGGAAGTCATCCATAGTGTTTGGAAGGAATGTGCATCGGGAGGATAAAGAGGCTGTTTGTGAAATTTTAGAAATTCATGAACAGACTGGGCGGGGAAGTATTTGGGCTTACCGGGTTATGTGGGGCGTAAAAAGCGAGAAATATTGGGTTTTGTTAAGGATAGGGTGAGAGCAAGAATAATGAGTTGGGGGAATAGATTTTTGTCTAGAGGGGGTCGTGAGGTTTTATTGAAAACGGTTCTTCAAAGTATCCCAAATTTTGCTATGAACGTTTTCTTGTTACCTAAGAGTCTTTCTGATAAGATTGAGAAACTTATGAACTCATTTTGGTGGGGTTGTGAGCAAAAGGAGGGTAAGGGGATTCGGTGGAGTACTTGGAAAGATTTATGTAGACCGAAAAAATATGGGGGTTTGGGTTTTAGAACAGTTAGGGAAATGAATGTGGCAATGTCAGGGAAACAGGGGTGGAAGTTTTTTACTGATCCTATGGCCCTGGTAACAAAGGTGTTTAAAGCGCGGTATTTTCCAAACTGTTCTTTTCTTGAAGCACGGGCAGGTTCGAACCCTTCGTTTGTGTGGTCTAGTATTCGGGAATCGCAGGGGTTGTTGAGGGAAGACGTTAGGTGGAGGGTTGGGAATGGGGGTCGAGTGAGGGTGTGGGGGGATCTGTGGCTCCCTGATTCTAGTAATCCTTATATCTCAACTCCGGAATATACCCACTTAAACAATCCTTTTGCGGTTTCTTTGTTTTACCCGGGCACAAATGTTTGGGATGCTGATTTGTTGAGGGACATTTTTTGTCAACGGGATATCCGGCTTATTCTTAGTTTACATAGTCCTTCTTTGGATATTGACGATTCAATGTTCTGGGCAAGTGAGGAAAGTGGGGTGTATACTATAAACAGCGGGTATAGGGTTGCCATGGGGGGTGAGATGAGGGAGAATGGAAGTAGTTGGTCGGGTGTGTGGAAGCTGAATTTACCACCCAAAGTGAAATGTTTTTTTGGGCACTGTGCACTTCTCGCCTCCCTACTAAGGATGCTTTACTTATTAAGCAGGTTCATTGTGATCTAGTTTGTGTATTGTGCGGAAAAGAAAATGAATTTGTTGTTCACCTCTTTGCAAACTGTGACTTTGCACGTGAATGTTGGCATACATTAAATGATAGTTAGATAGTTGGAGTTTGAGCTAAGCTGACTCTATTGCTGCTTGGATTGAAGAAATGTGGGATGTTCTGTATACTAAGATGCTTGTGAAAGTTGTTATGATATGCTGGGCAATCTGGGAAAATAGAAATGGAATGGTTTGGAGGAATGAATGTGTGGACTCCAGTACAATGGTCAGACATGCCTTAGTCTATGCTCAAAATTGGAGCTCCATTCGCGATGGTCTGTCTTCTCCTACCCAATGTACGCAGCTGCTTCATATTACTTGGGAGTTACCGCCTGCGCCTTTTGTTAAGGTAAATATCGACGTAGCTATGCATCAAGGAAAACGCCGAATGGGTTTTGGGTGGAGTGTTCAGGATGCTATTGGTGCGATGTTGGGGGTTGTGCTGTTTGTTCTTGATGGTCTGTATTCCGTTCGTGAAGCTGAGACCATAGGGGCAAGGGAAGCTCTGAGTTGGATAAAGCGGAAGGGTTGGCAGCGGGTGATTCTTGAAACTGATGCTCAGGTTGTGAAGAATGCGGTCGCTCGTGGAGATAATTTGACGCCATTCAGGGGCATTGTTTGTGAGATTCGACAACTTTTGCAGGAGTTACCGTTGGTTCAGTTTCGCTTTGTGCAGCGGGAGGGTAATCAGACTACCTATATTTTAGCAAAGCAGGCTTTATGTCATACGGATAATAGTAGGGTCGAATGTTTTGATTATATTCCTCGCATTCTTTCGGCTTCGGTCTGTATGAACACTATGGTTTGAGTTTTATGAAAGTGTGTTTCTGGTTTTCCAAAAAAAAAAGTATAGATTTTAAATTAAATCAATAGAACTTAAATTATACATAAATCAAATAGGGGAAGTTTAGATACCACTTATTAATATGAAATTATGCCTAATGTATGATGAGCACAAATGATGAGTGTAAAAAGGGTGTAATGTCGTTTCGCTGAGGATTGGTGTTATGGCACGAAACTGTGTGAATTACCAGGCACTAGAGTATATGAATTTATAGAATCCAAGCAACAAATACTGAATGGTGTAAAAGAAAGCAATTGATTAAGGTGTAAACTGTATGATAAAAGTATGGGCCAGATTAGGGGGATTGTAACCTTGATGTTCTAACAAGCTCAAGATTAGGGAAAGCATAATTAACCAAGGGATATATGGGCAATGCACAAAATAATTCTACTCAGCTACTTTCGTAATCAATAAGAGAATTAGGCTAAGATTGCCCCACTGTCGTGATGCATCAATCATAACCTTAAGCACCTAAGTATTGTAGCCCCCAATATTACCTCTACTTTCATAGCAGTAAAATTAGGTTGAAATTGGTAAGGCTCGAGGTCTCCATCCAACTGTCGTTGTAATGAATCCCTCTCCTAGACTAGCAATTAATTCTGGCCACAAACCAATAACTAGTGCAAAGAAATCCCCAATTCAACATAAACCCTAGGTAAAAGATTCAATCCCTTTATGCAATTAATTACCAATTGAACATCAAGATTAACAATGGATCCCTAATCCAAACCCATAAACGAACTACTCCCGCATGATGGGAGTAAACAAAACAAAGCAATAATTAATAACCATAAACATTGCAAGAAAGTAATAAAGGAATAAGAGAACTTAACTGATAAAGAACAAATCCAATCTTCAATCTTTGATTCCAATCTTGAAATTAACTAATCTAATGTGAAACTGATCTAAACTATGCTAGGGAAATATAAACTAAAAGCTAGGGTTCAGAACTCTGTAAGGGAACCTCTGCAATTGTAGAGAATAGGTAGAATATATAGGAGATAAATGGGCCTTGGCCCATTAGGCAACTTCTAATTCTTTTCCCATTTGTATTCTTGTTTCCTTTCTTCCTTGTAATTCCCTTTTCTTCCAGAACTTGTCCAAAATGCTCCAAAATTCCTCCTTTGTTGTTCCTTGTAGATAATTCAACATTTGGACAATATAACACACAAACAATTCCCAATTTCACTAGGATAAGGGAAATACAATCAAAATAAGGGGTAAATTATTGTATAAAATAGTAGATATCAATGCACATACATATAACTAGGGTGGAGCTAGAAAATTCATGTTAGGGGACCAGAATTATAACAAAAATTTACAATATCAATCAACATCAATACATTTATGCATGATATCATTATATATACCTGATGGGGCCATGAGACCCTGGGCCCATTTTATTGAACTAAGCATGGGCCCAAATCGGGGTGGTGAAGGAAAGAGGTTGGGCCCATATCTTGTTGGGCTAGGAAGGCATGTGACGTGGGCGGCATGCATGGAAGCAAGCAAGCAGGAGCCCAAGAAGGAGGGGTGGATGGCAGTGGGGACTGGGGTACGTGTCATGACGGTTGGGGTACGACCATGCATGGGTGGTGACAGACGTGTACAAGGCGGTTGGGGGTATGGTTGTGCATGCGGGGGTGGTGATGAGCGTGCGGCTGGGGTATGGGCAGCTAGGCACGTCCCATGGCGGCTGGACATGTCTCGTGGCATGCTAGGACATGGGTTACAACGGCTAGGTGACGGGTGAGGGTGTACGAAGGGTGCATGGCACCTAGGGGTGTGGGTGTGTGACTGGTGAGGGTGTGCGATGGCGTGTAGGCGTGTGGCGATTATACATGCTGTTGGCGGCGGGGTACGACCGGTCGGCCATGCAAGGGCGGCAGGGTGTGCATCGCGAGGGGGGTACGACCATGCAAGGGTGGTGGTGTGTACATGTCGGGGGGTACGACCCTGCATATGCGTATGCGCTAGGGGTGGTGTCGAACGGTAGGGGCGTGAGGGTAAGACCCTGGACACGTGTGTGGTGCAGATTGCTCTTGGAATAGTATAAAAGGGGGGGATGCGGTTTGTTTAGGACATCACTCAAAACACAATATAATCTTCTCCTTGGTCAGGTAGTCTGAGTCTTCTCCTCCCTACTAGTGTGCTTGGGTTCAAATCTTGTTGGTAACGTATTTAGTTATATTTTATTTATTAGTTCCATAGCTTGTTTATTTATATATTTATTTATCATTCGGGCTTCCATTTTGGGCCATATTCAATTCCTTAGGGATGTAGTATTTATTTTATTATTTATGTATCCTTTGGACTGTCGTTTTGGGCCAATGTCTCGGGCTTTGTATGTGCTTTTTCGGACCTAGCGTCCTGGGTAATAAAGTTGCTTTCTTCCTACCCCTCATTATGTACCCCTATACCCGGTTTATGGTGGACCCAGTCCCAATAAAGCCATCAATACCATACATAATTATACTACGTATTATCGATAATAATTTTTAATGATACTTTATTTAATGATTGGCATCGATGTCGATCGATATTTTATAATTTTCCACATAACACAAAATATATACACAATAATAATTTTGCTTATCACTCTTTTATTAAATAAAAATTGTCAATTATTTTGTTGGTAATATTTTTATACATAATTAACTGATATTCATTTTACTAATTAACTTAATATTCCAAAATTTGAGGGATAAGGACCAAACTCAAAATCTTGAAATAAAGAATTAATATTAAAATTAGTTTTTTTTTTCAATTTCAAAACTAATCTTTTGAATTAGCAAATCTACATCCTAAAAGTGTAAATAAATAATAAAAAGCAAAATGACGGCTTTAGTCCATTATTTATACCTAATTGTAGACTCATTCCATTACTTATTATCCTATACAAATTTTTCCCTTTAATTATGTTGAAACTTGAAAGTGACAATTTCAATCCATTATTTATAGATTTTGTTAATATTAACAATTTATTTTGAATTTTCATATTATTAAAGGACATATTAGTAATTTTATAAAATTTTCTCAAATTCCCTCCATGAAACTTTATATATACGCTACTCTTATTGCAAAATAACATCCTAAGTTGCACAAATAAAATAATAATCTTTTTCTTTTGAGTACTACTGACTCTGTTACAATGTAGTATCTGTTCATAGCTACTTTCTCAACCTATTGAAGTGGCCTGCCTCCAGAGGCTCGAACCCACTCCCATCCATGTGGGAGTGTAAATCGGGTGCCACTAGACCACAAAATAATAATCTAAGTTGCACTTGTTTAACAGACACTAAAACAACCAAAAACATCCTTGTGTAATTTTCATAAAATAAAACCTAATTTGCAAATGGTTTAATAGGCACCAAAACAACAAAATGCTAACTTGAGTTACATAGTTTAACTGGCAAAAAACAAGTTTCATCTAAATACATAGCACATGATTTCAATTATTTTGCTCCTTAAAATTAGAATGATGTTTTTTTTTTAATCTCCCTAGTTTGAAGTGACTAAGTAATAACAAATGTTGGAGGTTACATTGAATCTTACTAAGTGTATTGACTACTAATTGGTGGAAGCTAGATAATTATATATATTTTTTCATTATTTGCTTCATAAGATCAATAAAGATAGTTATCTCATCCACTCAATTTCCACTAAATCTAAAACCAACGTCATGATATGGTGAAATAAAGATTTGCTTCTCCAACGAAATATAACAATACACAAAAATATTACTTAGATTAAAATAGTAATCCACTGCATTCACCTTTTATATAAGCATCTATACACAATCAATTAACATATTAAAATAACTAAATTGCATATATTGCCTATTGATGCATAAACTCAATGAGATATCAAAAATAGTAATTTACATACAACAAAATAAAAAATTGTAATAAAATAACATATTAAACTTACAATTTGGCGTATCTTCAATCTTAAATAATCTCTTGCTTGTCATTTTTGCTTATTGGATTCCTCTTCAATCAATACAAATCAATATTTAACAAGGGTTTTGCGGTAAGAGTATCGTATATATGAAGATTCATGGAGAAAATTTGAAAAAAATTTACAAAATAACCAATATGTCCCTTAATAATTTGAAATTTTAAAATAAATTGTTAATGTTAACATAATCTATAAATACTTGATTGAAACTACCACTTTCAGCATAATTAAAGGGAAAAATTTGTATACGGTAATAATTCATGGATTGAGTCTACAATTTAAGTATAATTAATGGATTAAAAACGTCATTTTTTCATAATAAAAAAATACATAATCAGTATTAACTAATTAATTACTTGATTTATTTCTTTTTATACAGAGTCAGTAGTGCTCAAAAAAAATATTGGTGAATTTGGACTTCAATATATGTAATATAGTTAGGGACTACATTAATCCATGCATATAAATTTAAAAATTAAATTATTTTTAATTTGTAAATGTAATTTTCTTAATTATAATTAATAAAATATAATTAAAAACTTATAAAATTAACAAAATATGTGTTCATACATATTTATATTTTAAAAAATGCATACATACATATACTTATGCACTATATTAATCATACAACATTAAAATGCTATTTTTTAATTTCTAAATTTAATTATTTTAATTATAATATATCAATATAAATTATAATTACAGAAATTATATTATAGAATTTGCATGCATACATATTAATAAATATTATTTGTATATACACTGTATTGCACAATTATATATGAAAATGCACCTGATCAGAGTTTAAAATCACATATAAAAAATTTAAAATTTACATTTTTAAATTTCTAAGTATAATTTTCTTAGTTATTATTCATATTGTTAGAATTATAATATATGTGAAATACGATTAGGAATAATTCAATTTAATTATGTAAATTTTTCTATATAAATTTATCTAAATATGTACATGATTAGAGATTATATTAATCATAAAAAAATTTTAATTTTAATTCTAATTTTGTATGCTATGATAATAGATACTTGACCAAATATATGAAAACGCAACTATATTATTATATTGCACATTTTAATATA
This sequence comes from Ipomoea triloba, assembly GCF_003576645.1. Classification (NCBI taxonomy): domain Eukaryota; kingdom Viridiplantae; phylum Streptophyta; class Magnoliopsida; order Solanales; family Convolvulaceae; genus Ipomoea; species Ipomoea triloba. The sequence goes on from NC_044928.1 coordinate 21,111,811, forward strand.
TTTTTATGTTTTTAAATTTTTTATTTAAATTCATAATAACAAAAAATTTCCGTGCATCGCACGGGTAAAACACTAGTTTAATATATATATATATATATATATATATATATATATATATATATAACAAAAAAATTAAAAATTGAGGGGACCAAAAGAGAATTTTTATTCCTAATATAGTAATATATACATAAATATTTATTAAAATTATTGGTGTGGGTGGCGGTGGCGGTGGGGGTGGCCCCCTACCCCCGCATACCTGCGCCCATGCATATAACATCTACACTTATAATAAGAGCTAATAATGTTAGACCCCTAACTAGAACTAAAAAAATGTTGGTGTAATATATAGTCTGCTATAACATATTGTACTTTGTGTTCTTCTTATTGTGCAACCTCCAATTAAATTCCTAATATATCCTAATGTTTTATAATTTTACCAAATTTTTTCCGTTAAATATAACGGAAGTTTAACATTAAATTCTTTAGGCAATTTGTTTCTTTATTGCAGTTTTCAAAAAAATTGGCAATATTCTATAACACAATTCTGTATAGATTCCTAACTTAAAATTAGAATTTTGAAGTCTTAATAGGATTCTATAATACAATTTTGTATAGATTGCTAACTAAAACATTATTCTACCCAAAATAACAGTATATAAACCCTTCCCCTTCTCACAGGTATTCACCCAAAACTAAACCTAACATATTCTGCAACACACTATCTATTTGACATTCTATAGGTATGATTGTCAAAATATTATCATGCTAATTCTATTATTTGTACTCATAATGATTACAGTTTTTTTTAAAATAAAAAATCAATGATGATATACTCATTAATTAGTATAACTTCAATATCGTTATGTAAATATATCTACTGTATAATCTGTTCATCTATACTTGTATAATTGTATGTAATGTTGTGGTTCTCATTATATTCCTCTATAATCTACACATTTTAGTTACTCCTAACTTCCTAATCTATGTTTTTGAATTTATGTTGTGTTCCCATTATATTATATCATAACATCCTTTATGAACATATTTCTCATGGCACAAGGATATTAGTCATGATAAATGCAGTAAAGTTAATTGATATTGACACACAAACTGTGGGTTGGAATTGTACAGTTCTTGTGATTAAGAAAAACGAACCAAAAAACGCTATTGGACGTCTAAGAAAAAATATATGCTCATCGTACTTGAGGATGAAACAGTAAGTAAATAGTAAAAACTTTCTCCTTTTATTATTATTATTTTATTTTTATCATTATTAGTATTATTATTATTATTATGAAGATGCTCTCATTCATCACCAACATCATTATAAATGTTATATCTAAATGCAAGGAACTCGTGTTCAATCAATACTGTTTGATAATGACATTAGAATGTATGATATCACTTTACAAACCAACAAGTGGTACATCATCTCAAATGTCATTGTCAAACATGTCCGGACGAACTATAAAGTACTTGATCACAAATATAATTACACACGGGTTTTAAATGGTCGAACCAGTGTCCAAACAAGTGACAATGATGACACGCCATTTGCTCCCATGTAAGTGCTTTATTTGTTTTTACTTACTTTAGTTGCAATTTTTACAATTTCGTTATGTTTTATTAAAATATATAAGCATCGAGACTATTTTTTTTATTTTTATTAATTTAGAATTTTTTTCTCTCATTATTATATGAGTACTTTAACCAATTAAGGAACACTAATTTAAAAATACGCATTGGGCATTGATTTAATCGTGCAACGCGCGTGCGATAACTAGTTTACATAATAAAGATACACTGCACGTGTTACAACCTACACTAAATTATATATAGGATTTGTTGTGGAAGCATACTTGAACAATCTCTGAGAATAGAGACAATCTTGATTCAATAAAGATGATTTTAGTAAAGAGAAACGAAAAAAATCATAAAATTTATATCTTTGTGTGAACAATAAAGGGATTTTTAAAAAAAATTAAACTCGAAGATTAAAATAGAAACTAGTGGATAAAAACCCTCGTAAAAATTTGCAATATACAAGATCAAGCACTTTCCATACGTAAGTAGAGACCTCAAATTAAATGCATATTCAAAGGGCTACTATGGCACGTAACCATTAAACTTTTATGAAAAAGCAATGTTCTAAAGCGCTAAATTACAGGAAAAACATTACTGCAATCAAGCACTGAAAAATTATGAAAAAAATAACGTGAAGGGGATTGAAAGCATTAATTTCGTGAGACATTGAAAATGTAAAAAAAAAAAAAAAAAAAAGGGGGGGGGGAAAAAAAC